>NW_009933158.1:11188-41799 GCF_000696875.1 Nestor notabilis | reverse complement strand
AGATCTGACAGGCTGATGTAAGCTGCAACTGAAGGACTGAACAATTTTCCACCAGAATATATTTTGTCTGTAAAGTAGACCAATAAGGTTGAAAGTAAGACCTCTGTGTTTTTACTAATAATATGTAGGAAAAATCTGTACAATGACTCACAGTTGTGTTTTATTTCCCTTGCCAGTTATAGTGTCAATTTATATTGTATTAGTGTCATTTCATTTCAAGGGTCATCACCATGTGACTCTATGCAGGCCTATGCTATCTTGCCAGTGCAGACATAGGTGTAAGCCTCATCTAGACAGGTAGCCACAATATATAGATGTTGCCACAATGAAAGAACAGAGCACACCGGGTAAATTCACCCTCCTTCTGAGTGTTTATCAGCCTTCACTAAGCTCTTCCTTCGTTATCAGAGTGGCTGAGTAAAAACTGTTTGTTAACTCCTGAGAAAGATTTAGCTATCTGTCCTCTGTATACCTGCCTATTACATAGCTGATGACAGCTATGAAATCTCCCGTGTCTTCTCTTCCTAAGGCTGTACAAGCCCATTTCTTTCAGCCATTTCTTTATACATCTTGTTCTCTGGCCCCTGAGTGGCTCTCCCTGGGCTCACTCCAGTGTGTTAATGTTTTTCTTGTACCCTGGGAGCTCCATACTGGGCAGAGAACGCTGCTTGTGGTCACACAAGTACTGAACACAAACAGAACTGATGCATTTAGTGGCAGATGGGGCTTACCTTTGCCTATACAGCTAAGTACATCAGCCTAGAGGGGAAGAGATCCTGCGCTTCACAGTTTTCATCCCATGAAGCTGAGATCCTAGGCATTCAACCAAGGTAAATCAATCCCTAGATGCTTGGGAAAATATTCCTAACTGTAATAATTATTTTTCCCTTTGCTAGCACAAAAAGAACCCAAGTCGCTGTCTAGTTAAGGGCCTTTTCTGAAGTCATTGTCACACAGTGATCATGACAAAGTGTTCTCTGCTTTGCTATGGCCTTGACCTAACCACTGCCTAAAGGAGACAAACAAATTGGTAAAAAATCTGCAAACCCAGCTTAATTTTATTTTTGAAATTCAGAGTGTTTTGTTTATTAATGGTGGTTGTGTTTTTATAGAAAAATTAATTTTGTGGCTTTCTCTTTGTAGAATAAGCTTTAGGTCTTGTTTCATACTTACTTAGCACTATTGGCTGCCATCTTACAGTTAGGACTAGCTCCCATTTCTCTCAGTAATATTGAGTTTGTCATTGTATGCCTTTTGATTGAGCCTTCCTGTAGCCATCTTTGTGAAGACACCAGAGAAGCTCTTCACTGAGGAATTCTTTCTGGGATATATCTACTTCTGAAATAAAAAAGATAGGCTGTGCTTTACAAATGTCTCAGTTAAAGGAAAATTTTATAGAGTTTCTATTTTCGTTAGGACTCATGATTTTTTAACTTGGCAATACTTAATTTGTATTAGATGTGAAGGAATTATTCTCAAATGGTTGATAAATGACACAACTACAAAGTATATTTGACTTAGTGATAATCATGGGCACGTTAGAAGGCATTCATGTTGAAATTTTGTGTAGTAAAGTGACTTAAACCACACATCAGGCACTTGTATAATCACAGGAGCTTATTGAAAAAGAAAAATAAATGTATTGATCTCAGTCACCTAATTACACCATGGGAATTCACAGAATCCCATTGTATCATCTCAAGACTGTAAAAGCATAGTTTTATTTCTCTACAACTGCTATTTATATCCAGAGGTATTAAAAATCTGCATGTGCTGAATGAAGCTCTGCTCACCCTAGACATAGAAGGAGTAATGAAGGATAACAAAATGGTTGGAGGTCTCACAGCTTGTAAAAGTAGTACCTAGGAATAGTTCTTTTTTTCATTTGAAGTAGCAGGAAGGAATATTCAGTGAAACCACCAGGCATCACGTTCAAAACAAATAAGAAGAAGAACTGCTGATTAAACTTAATTAAACTTTGATATTTACTGTATTGGGATCCTGTACAGGCCAAAAGACTATTCAGGTTTTAATAACAGTTGGACGAATTTATGAAGCAGCTGTTAAGCATGATAAGTCTGCCCACAACTTCTGACTGAAGAAATCCTTCAATACACTTATTTTTCAGGAAGCTGGGGAATCCACTAGGGAAATGATCAATCTTTAGTCACCTTTTTTCTTGTATTTTTTCTCTAAGCATTGTCACTTGCTTATGGGCAGAGAGAGTGTCTTTGGCTAAGCAGCATTTTACTTAATTCTGCATTCAAACATGTGGGTTTTGCCTAATTGGCCACCCATGAGGCTTTGTTGTCTGGCAAGATCTCTTGAGCATACATCTCCCCATACAGCTGCTTCTTTCAAAGACTTCACTGTTGTAAACACAAAGGAAGGCTGAAGTGAAATATTGGTAGAAAGACATAATATCTATAAATAGTTATAGTGAAGAATATTTACATTGTTTTTGTATACTCTGCAGAAGTGTATCTACAATTTAATTTAGCTGAGAATTTCATGTGGAAACAGAAAATGTCGGCAGAATATTTTTAACATATTCCTGGTTTCTTCTTATTTTTTCTAATCTGCCCACCAACAGTAGTTCAGTATTGTCCTTTAATTATAGTTTAGACTAGTTTGCCTTGGAGGGGATGCTGAAAGCTGCAATAGCAATGACAGAAAGAAATTGGAAGAAATATATAAAACTAGATGTTTACGTAAAAGAGGTCAGTGAAAAACATTACAGTTTGGTTTTTTTTTCCTATCCAAAGAAAGCTAATTGTACCAGTGAGTACAATTGCCAGGAAGTTGTTGTTGCTAAGCTTTCACTCTTAACTGTTTTGTATTGCAGTAGGCAGACATATGTAGAGCCTTCTTTTCTGTAATGCTTCTGTTAAGATGTTTCTCACTGTATGATTTCTCACTGTATGAATTTTCTTTCTTAGGTGCTGTTCTGGGTTAGGTTAAGAGGCGTGAAGACGTCAAAAGACAGCTAATATATGTGTATTATTTGTATTTACATAATAATAAGCATACATAATACACATGTATTTATATTATTTATGGTTTGGGGTGTTTTTCCTTCTCAAGAAAGCTTTTGTTGTCTGCTAAAAAATCTAAGAAGTAAAGCAACTAAAATACTTTGTCATTAAAGTGATGCTCTTTCCTGTAACATGCCATGATGGGCCATTCTCGAGGCATCTGCTACTGCAGAAAGAGTTCAGTAAAAATGATAAAAAGAATTCCATATGTTTCACTGGGTTTCTCACCTAAATATTAAGGGCATTAAATCTTTCATTTTACTGAGCTTTGAGCTGGGGCACAAATCTAGTTGCTTTATATTTGCATCATAACAAATGTTGTTTTGAGGGTCAATTGTATCTTTAAAAAATGTCAGCATGACTTTGACAGAAAGGTCAGCAGCAACAGTGTCACTACAGATATTTGCAGGGATCTGGATACTTTCATATAATCCCATTTGAATAACACATGATTGTAAAATAGTAAAGGTGAGACCATGTGATGCATATGTACCTGCAGCTGTCATAAAAATTGTATGTATTTCTTTTTTTTGCCTCATTTCACTCGTATCTGGTTGTTCTTCAGCTGATGACCACCTCTGAAATGAAAAGAAGTGCTTATACTTCTCTGATACAATATTGAGGAAAAAGCGCTATGCATAAGATCCCTTATGCCTGCTGAAGTTGCTTCTAAATATTGCAGTGCCTAGCAGCTAGGGTTTTAGCCCAGCAGCATCAACAGGTGGCTAGGTTCCCTATTTAAGAAGTAAAGAAATTGGGACTGTTTTAGGGCAATCTTAGAAAGCCACACATTGAGCTAGATGAATGCAGATGCAACTTAAGTACATGGCTTTGAGTTCCTTCTCTCTGAACCTCATGACTCATCTCCTTCAAAACTTAAGAACTGAGTGGGAGCAGTGGCAGCCAATGTTACCCCAGTGCTTCTTGAATTAATATTATCACTATGCTCTTTGTCAGTGCTCTCTAACAGCACAGGTGTGGTGCCTACCCTTTTACAGAACAGCCTAATGGTTAGACTTCTCCAGAGATCTGGAATTGAGACTTTGTACTCCCTTTTCTGCATGGAATCTTCAAACAATAGATCTATTATGCAGAACATGGCTGGTCCATCTTCAGCAGTGTTCAATTTTAAATTTTTATAGTTAAATTATCTGCTGCTGATCTGGATTGTGCTGAATGATGTCAGTATTTATTTGTGACCTGAATGTTCATAGTGCGCTCTATACATTAGACCAGTGATTAGTTGCTTTATCTCCTGATTGTACAGTTATTCAGACAGCAGTGATTCAGCAAGACAGGTCCTTCACAGGTGGTCATGTGACCTGCATCAAGACTGTCCAGACTATTTAGCCCTTTGACTATTCTTGAGGATATCATGAGGTATCATGGTTGACACAGTGGAGAAGAAGGTGCAAAACATTGCTTGCACTCTCTCTGCTTTCAGTTATGCCCTAATCTTGGGTCAAGTTTCTTCTTATATGAACCATAGGCATCTGCTAGAAATGTACCTCAGATGTCCCATCCAGCAGGTCAGGAGCTCCCTGACCAATGTTCCATTCTGTCCTATAAAGTCTATCATGTTCTGTGTACACACTAAATGGGCATTCAGTTTCTCTTAGGTTGGGCTCTGGTCAGCCTCAGAAAAGTCTTCTTGACAACCATGAAAAGTTTTCTTCTCGTGACAATCTCCTGCTCCACATGTGGGGGTGCATGCTAGAGGTTAAGCCAACTGGTGTGCCTTTTGAGAAATATTCTATCGAAATATGGCGATAACAGTCAGCTTTATTTTGTCACCATTCCTATCATGTCATTCTGGGGAAGGACAAACACTGTAGGTATCCTTGGAAGTACATGCATTCATGTGAGACTTAGAGTTACTTATGTAGCTTTGTGCTGCTGTTCATGTAGGTACGCAAGGAGATGATTTTGAAGTTAGTGTATTAGGGAATTTGCCACTGGATGGTGGGTTAACAAGGGCAAAGGAGATATCTCTATGAATATTGGGCTCTTTAGATAGCTTATCTAGCTCTTGCGTTTCTCTAGACTGAGATTCTATTTGTTCTGTCCTCTGAAAGAGGCAACATGACTGGTTTCCACTTCAGATCCCAGTCTTTTTTATCCTGTTAATCCTTGTATTCACTGTTACTTAGATGGTGACGATGCAGTAGAAGGAAGACTCCTGTCCATCCTTCACTCACCAGCAAATTCCACATGAGTGTTTCCAGTGACAGCAGAACTGGTAATTCTTGAAAAGTGTCATCAGAATTTGGGCCACAGTATTTCAGTCCACAGTTTCAGAGCTGTGACTTATAATGGATTAGAATCATTACAAAAGCAAATAAAACTATCACTGGATTCTAGAATTTTTTCTCATTTGTGAAAGTTATTTTTAAATATTAAAACTATTTAAACCATATTCTACAACTTTAAAGGATACTATTTGTACTGTCACGGAGAATGAATGAAGGGAATTTGTGCTTTTTTCCCTTTTTTCCCTACAATTTTACCTTATCTGTGTAAAAAAGAAAAATCGTGGAAAACCTGACAGATTTTTCACAAAATGACTTTTCCTTGTTTCTGGGAATCATCGTCCATTTCTGTTAATGTCTGGTTAAGCAGAGGGAAATACTGTCCAATCAACAAAAGAATTACATTTTTAATATACCACAACCCCTGCAGAATGATGACAAACTCCATCTTTAGATCTAAATAGGACAAATAGTATGGCTTCATAAAAAAAATAAATGAATGAATCATAATCTTTTCTGTTTTTCTGTCTCAGTCTTACTGGTTAATAATGCAGAATCAGTATCTACCTTAAGTATGTATATGTCCTGGGAAGCCAGTATATATGTGGAGAAGAGATTCAAAGGAGCCCTGCGGAGAAGGACTTCGGGGTGGTGATTGATGAAAAACTCGACATGGGCAGGCAGTGTGCGCTTGCAGCCCAGAAAGCCAACCGTATCCTGGGCTGCATCAAAAGAAGCATGACCAGCAGGTCAAAGGAGGTGATCCTGCCCCTCTACTCTGCTCTTGTGAGACCTCACTTGGAGGATTGTGTCCAGTTCTGGTGTCCTCAACATAAAAAGGACATGGAGCTGTTGGAGCAAGTCCAGAGGAGGGCCACCAGGATGATAAGCGGGCTGGAGCACCTCCCTTATGAAGACAGGCTGAGAAAGTTGGGGCTGTTCAGCCTGGAGAAGAGAAGGCAGCGTGGAGACCTCATAGCAGCCTTCCAATATCTGAAGGGGGCCTACAAGGATGCTGGGGAGGGACTCTTCATTAGGGACTCTAGTGGTAAGACAAGGGGTAATGGCTTTAAACTTAAACAGGGGAACCTTAGGTTAGACCTAAGGAAGAAGTTCTTCACAGTGAGGGTGGTGAGGCACTGGAATAGGTTGCCCAAGGAAGTTGTGAATGCTCCAACCCTGGAGGCGTTTAAGGCCAGGCTGGACAGAGCCTTGGGCGACATAGTTTAGTGTGTGGTGTCCCTGCTCATGGCAGAGGGGTTGGAACTAGATGATCTTAAGGTCCTTTCCAACCCTAACTATTCTATGATTCTATGATGTTTCACAGAGGGACTCTGTAAATAAGTAGGGATGTCTTTGACACTGATCCCAGCAATGCAGTGACATCAATCTGTGCTGTGGAGCACAGTAGAAAGAGCAGAAAAAATGAAAGTTACTTGCACTGCTTTGTTGTCAGTGCCCACTGTTAGCTTCTCTGGCTGAAGTCTGGGAAAATAAAATTCTGATATGCAGATTGTTCATGCTGGGATTATGCATCTTTTGTTCCATTTCTCTCTGGATACATCAAGGGTGACTTCCACAGGTAAGGTTGAATGGAATCTGGCAGTCTAAGCAGAAATTAAATTACTTTATGCTTATTCAACTCAAAATTACAGCACCTTCCTTCTTTTCTGGGTGTAGAAACAATTTCCTAGGGTTAGACACAAAATATGATTATGATTTAAATTGGGTCTTTCAGAAATATACCCCTTTGTGTCAGTTTATTTTCTGTTCTGACTGAATTCAGTAACAATAACCGTACAACAGGGTAGTCTGTAGCTAAAACTCACTTCACTTCTGTATACCTACAACACTGATGTATTTTCTCTGTTGTAAGGCTGGTATTCACTACCATTTCAAACAACTGAAATAACATCCTTACACAGAGATTGACAAATTCTTTTTCCTACAGCAAATGGCACAAAGACCTGCCTTCCTTCCTTCCTTTGTGGGCCTTTATCCATATTTTGCCTTGCAGGCTTTTTACAGTGGATGTCCTGTGTCCCTGCTTGGAGCACTGCTGCCAGCTTCACAATCACTTTACTCCTTTTCTGACTGTGCAGCAATATTTAATTCTTTTACTCTCTCCTTTGCTTTGTTTTTATCTCATTTTTCTCTTCTTTGTTTTTTCATTTCATTGATCCAACTCTAACAAAATCCCCCACGCAGAAGCAGTCCCACCAACACCTATAATCCCCATTCTGGAAAAAGGACCAAAATGATAGCATGATAGTTTCCCTTGTAAATTATAACACTTTGCTTTTTGTAAGTATCAAATACCTAAGATTCATCAATTCTGTTTTGTGAAATGGCTTCCAGAATGGGATCCCTTATTAATATAACTCTTACAATATGTGTAAAACAGGAAACAAAATCTCATGTTACATTCATGAGATACTTGTTTAGACTTGTTCTTGGCGACATGATTAATTATGTAAGGTAAATAAGTAATTTATAAATTAAACATTTATGCAGCATTTTGGTGTATTTAAATAATTACTTAATTTGTTCATGTATTTTTTTTATAATTTCCAGTGAAACTATTATAATTAATGCTATTTTAAAAGCAAATGAGTGTAAAATTTCACATGACTTTGAAGGAACAGACTTCATTTAGGCAGAGGGTGGTAATTGAAATAATTGAAATTCACATTGTATTTAAATTTGCCTCCTGCTTCTTTTAACAGTGACAAAAGAATATGGAATTAAGTCCTTTAAACTTTAAGATGAGATTAATTTCTTGTCAGTGTACCTGGGAAAAAGATAAAAGAAGGAAGAGTGCTTGAAATGGAGCTTCCATGTTCTTCCTCACAAAACAACTTCTGTTAGAACAAATCTTTCTCTCAGGATTTTATTTTTGGATATGTAAAAAGGCAAGGCTGCCGAGTTTTAGAAAGTGGCAAGCCTCAGGACAGTCTTTTCCATACATTTCAAAGTGCTTCTGCCTCTGCAAGGCACTTTGCTTGGAATGGAAGGGACATAGCACCCTGAGAGCCAAATGTTTTTGCTGTGAATGGCCCCTTGCAAAGCTGAGGGGACAGGCCTGGGTGTGGGGGGGACATAGAGTTGTCCAAGCTATGAACCTCTCCTGCCTCTGCCTCATTCTTGATGTGCCTGCCCCACTCTCCAGGACATCTGAGCACACTAGATGGGTATTTCCATTTGTCTATGACAGCAAAACCAGCTGATGAAGCTTTGGTCTTGCTTTTTGTCCTTCTTCAAACCAATTCTTGTGCCATAACTCTCAGCACCCATTGCTTTGACAGTGCAGGTATGCTGTAATGGTCTGAGCTAAAGAAGTCTTCCAGACAAGATCGGTTTTGTTCCCATTCATACCGTACAGTGCTGACTGTTACCACTCAGTGATACTTCTAGAAGTACTCCATCACACTCTCTGCTGACTGGAAATAGCTGATTCGGTGGTTCAGGGTCCTGCTGAGGGCTTAAAGCATGTGGGTGACCTCTCCTGCCGATGAAGCAGAAGAAGCAATGTAAGGGCACTAATGATTGTGCAACCATCATAGGCCCCTATTTGAAAGCATATGGCTGAGCCTGAACAGTTAGGGATGTGGAATGGAGAGGGACTGGAGGTTGGCTCTGGGTCAGACAAGAGGGTTAGGAGAATATTGGTTTTGGAATGAGGTAGGGGATATGGAGGTTACAGCAAAATGGAGTGAAAAGTGGTGTCATGGGATCTCCTCTTAGGATAGGACTGAGTTCCAGCAGACTAATTTAACAAGAGTTACTAACACTTCGTGCTTAATGCATAAGCTCCCAGTTAGAACCCTCCAGATGGATAGTACTGCTATCCATTCGTTCATCTTATTTTTCCTGTATTGGGTGAGGTTTCCCTGACTTTCTGGCTATCTCAGGGTAACCTGACAGAATTTCACTTAAACAAAGTTCATGTAATACAGATTTATACTGCATCACGCTGTATAGCAGTTTTCTTGTCTAGTTCATACAGCACAGAGCTCATGCAGTAGATTTAAGATGCTGACAAGTTCTCCTCCCCTGGGAAGGATGAGTTGCTTTGAAGTCATTAAGGTTTCAATGTGAAACAAGAAATGGTGCTTTAAAGGAAAATAATCCCATTGATTTTGTGTAGCTTTTTGACTGAAAGGTTGTTCCAAAGACAAAAGAAAGCACTTTTGAGTAAAATGACAAGACTGAGAAGAGAAATATTATTTCTGCTGATTGTTAGAGTTTTGATTTTTAGGCACTTTTCAAGTACCTCTTGTTAAGAGGGAAAAAACTGGAAGAGAAATTGGAAAGGTTAATGGATAATTATCAAAAAGCCTCAACATAGTCTTTCCCGACTGTAGTTTCCTGCCATTTTTGTATGAAAAGTGTTGTTATTAGTAACACATAACAATTTGAATTACAAATGGTAAACAAACTCTAACCATTTTTATTGTAATCCTAGAAATCACAGGCCCTGTGTGAGATCTAGGGGAGTTGTATTGGGCTCTTCTGATGTGGCTGTAGTTGAATTTACTTCACGCCTCTTCTTGATGGTCCCTTTCTTCTGTGGAATTAGTGCAAGTATGCACACCTACCTTTCTCTGTTCATTGGCCAGTTTCCCCTCTCTCATTTCGAGATGGAGAGTCAAAATGTGACTAGTCTGCCAGTAAAGTGGTAAATGCACATAAGGGGTAGGAGGTTTCTCTTTTAAAAACTAACTCTTTTTTTCAAGTTTATGGTGATGACCAGCATTACATGTTAATACAGCTAGAATGGATGTTAAAGCACTTGAAGTATATGTCAACTTCAACAACAGCTGTGAAATAAGAGTCTTGTTTATATATAATTCTTTATTCCTTCATCTAGTGAATACTTCTAGAAGACAAACCTACACTGGCTGACTTGATATAGGTAGTTTTGAGGATGATAATGACTCTTAACTTCATTGCTGGAATACTGATACAATAGCACACTCCAAAGCTGAACACATTTGTGCTGGTCACGTTTTGCTGAGCATTACTTCTAGCCTTTCACTAACCATGACCTCAAAAAATATTTCAAAAGAGATATTCCTGATCTGCTAAACCAGTAGATTATTAAACTAAGACAAAAATATGCCAAAGAAAAAAAAAGGATTAGAAAAGTGATAGAACATACGCAGGTGATGTTAAGCGCATGACCACAAGTCTGCACACCATTCATAATTTAGTCACAACCCTTGGCTTCATTCTCCTCAGTCTGACTTGATCTACTGTCAATGTCTCTGAAAGGCAGGGTCTTTGAAAGCATGAACTGGGCTGAGGAGTTTCAGGATTTGGGTATGGTAACAAAGCTCACAGTAAATGCCAGTCACCTCATGTGTTTCCACAGTGCCTTATAATCAGTTTCAAGAGGAACAAGCAGCCTCAACCCAATATCAATGTACATGAAAGGTATCTATAAGTGGCCTCAGTTTTGCTTGTAGTCTTCTTGAGCTTGTAGAATCATTCAGTCCAGAATCATGCTCATCTAGAATCATACCAGGTGCTTTTGAGACTTCTTTGTCAGAGTCGTGGTTTAAGCCCAGCCGGTAACTCAGAACCACGCAGCAACTTGCTCACTCCCCCCCCCCCCCCCCCCCTTTCTCCCCCCCACATCCCGAGCGCGTGGGTGCCAGACAGGGAGGGATGGGGAGGAGAATCGGAGGAATGTAACTCCTACGGGTTGAGATAACAGCACTCCAGTAACTAAGGTATAATACAAACCACTACTGCTACCAATAATAATGATAAGGGAAATAACAAGGGGAGAGGACACAACCACTCACCACCCGCTGACCGATACCCAGCCCGACCCGAGCAGCGATCTGGGCCTTCCGGGTAACTCCCCCCAGTTTCTATACTGGGCATGACGTGCTGTGGTATGGAATAGCCCTATGGCCAGTGTGGGTCAGGTGTCCTGTCTCTGTTTCCTCCTGGCTTCCCCTCCTCTCTGGCAAAGCATGAGACTGAGAAAGTCCTTGGTCAGAGTAAACATTACTGAGCAACAACTAAAAACATCGGTGTTATCAGTGTTGTTCCCAGGCTGAAAGTCAGAAAACACAGCACTGCACCAGCTACTAAGAAGGAGAAAAAATGACTGCTGTAGCTGAACCCAGGACAGTCAGAGAGGTTTTAAACCATACAGTTTGTACCATTCTGTTTCACTTGGGCTTTGGCTGACTTCCATAAACACTTCAGTGGTGACAGATTTTCTTTTCTAGTTTGGCAGCTTAGATGATTGGCCTTCACATAACATTTTGCCCATACTTGGCGTTTCTGAAACCTATATTTTAAAGTTCTGGCTATAAAGTCTAGCATTGGAGATCACACTTAAATATGAGTTGAAAAACTGGTATATATTTAAGAAAGAAACAGAGAAATTATTTTGTATCTAAAAAATGGGATTACACTTATACATCTAAGGAAATTATTTCTATCTGAAGGAAAGGTTAAGAATTAATTTGACTACAGTCTACAGGAAGAAAAGGGAGCAGATATTGGGAACTAGGGAACTTTTTAACCTAACAGACAAAGAACAGAAGATTTTCCCATTATTAATAGAATGCCCAATATGAATATGGTGCTTTTTTATCATTAATAATTATTAACTATTAGAGTAAGATTTTTTTTGCATTTGAATCTTCTGGCCCTGGTAAAACAAAAGAATGAAAATTCTTTCAAACCTTTGTGGCAAAGACAGAAGTGTGTTGAAGAAATAATATCTGGCCTAGGATCTGGATCAAGCATTGATTTCTTTTTACTGGACTGGCCTTAACTGGCCAAATTGGGAAGGTTGAAAAGCTGGCTATGGACTTGAGTCTTCTTCATATTATTTTTAAATATTTGATGAATACTATGTTTTAACGTTACAAGTTTTGCTGTAAGATTTTTTTTTTATTATTATTATTTTATTCTATGGAAAAGTAGAAGGGAGAAATGTCTCAAACCACATAGTGAGCTTCTCTTTAAGATCTGTAAGGGTATACTTCCATGAGGCTCAGCACAGAAACAATGACCCTTCCACACACACACAGGTCACTTCACCCACACTGGGTAAATAAGCAGAGAATCTCCCTCGCTCATCAGAAGAATTAATTTATATGCCTCATTTGGATAAGAGTTACTTGGACTGCAAGCATTATAACTAGCACAATACATATGTTTACATCAAAGCTTCCTCTTAAATTTTAAGAATTCGGTTATAATAGGGACTTCTGGGAATCTAGAAACTGGTAGCTTCTGGCTACCCTGCAAGAGTTTGTAAATCCCTCATGTCACACAGTCCACCCAGATTCTCTGCATCTAGCCCTGCATGACCCCAACAAAAAGTAAAGTAGGTTTGCACTTGCTGCAGCATATCTCAAGAGTTCAGCTAAGATAGTCACAAATGTACAAGTTACCTAGCTTATCCAGCTAAGGTAGCAGTTCCTGGCAATTCTTTAGAATCTTGAGATTCATCTCTAATTCAACTGCTCAGAACTGGAGAAAGCAGTTGGTAGAAGAAAAGAAAACAAAGAAAAAAGCAGTTGAAAGAAGAAGAAAATAAAATACTGGAATTTTCTCTGATAGGTGGGTGAGGAATAATGGAGATCCTGCTGTTAAGATTGGAAAAGGACAAATAAATGGGAAACGATGAGTCAGCTGTTCAAAAGCAGAACGATGAGAACAGGAATTAGACTGGAAGAGTCAAAGAATGAGCTCGGCTGGCCAAGTACATCAGGAACCAATTCATACAACAGGGTAGTTACTTAGGGATTTTCTGAGTGATGCAGGCCTGGGAACGGTATGAGAAAAACTATTACTTCTAATTCAGCTGTACAAGGTTAACGCCCTTAGCCTCCTTCACAGATGTGTTTTGGGAAGGTGGTTGAATGCCCACAAAGTCCTCAGAAATTCTATTGAGGACGTCTGTAGGAAGAATAGTGAATAAGTTAATCATACTGCCTATCCTACATAAAAAGGTTTGAAGAGTGCAGGAAATAGGCAAGCCATTAGCTGAGCACAGTCTATTCTGTACATCAAATCAGACAGGTTCTGCAGCTGAAGAAATGATGTCTCATTTTTTTTCCCCTCTCAGTGTACTCAATCCAGTACGTGTAGACACCATGACATGAAGTGGACCACAGTGGTGAAGCAGTGGGTGGCAAATTACTCGCCAAGCGCAAGTACTCTCCCTGTGCTTCATCTGTGGGCTGCACACAGACTGTCTCAGGTCCATGCACTTGGGGAAACCTGATGCAAAGTCACAGGACAAGAGGAAAGTCCAATGTTTGCTGGAAGGTATAGAGCTTGCAGTGAGAAAGAAAGGGATGTGAGTCCGTTGTCTGAGCCTACATGTTGCATATGATTATGCAACAAAATGTTGTGGCAGATGAGAGGTGAACGATGACGTCTGTAGACAGTTCTGTCATTTCCTAACTCTGAATTCCAGCATGGCAACTTTAATAATGTTCTTTTAACAGATGGTGTGTCATTATTTTGTAATTTTGCTATTTTTTTAATTTTTGTAGCTCAAGACAATATATTTGTTTAGTTTGCTTCAAGAAGATGAGAATCTGCTTCTGATTAATCTGGTGACTTTGTCTTCTTTATTCTGTGAGGAGGATAATATTTTCCCCTACTCTTTGTTTCTCTTTTTGCACTTGTTCCAACACATCACTATCTTTCCGGATATATGTGATGTGAGAAGCAGCCCTGCAGGAGCTATTGTTTTCACCCCTCCATGCCCTTTCTTCCAGAGCAGGCTTTGACAATACAGATAGCCAAAGCAGCTGTCATGATTTAAACAAATGGATATTTGTCTTTGCAAAAGTAGATCAGAGGCTTACAAGCAACAGAGGTAGGAATATCTCAGGCTCCTTTGTTCTTCCTTACGTAACTTGCTCTCTTTCCTTAAGATGGCATCTCTTGAGTTTTGAAATGAAAGAAATAAAGGGACTGGGTTGCACTTGACCTTGAAAGAAAGAAAAGCCTCTTGAATTGAGAATTGTGTTTTTAGATTCTGTAGACATGGAAAACTTGAAGAGCTGAAAATGTCATTAAAAATATGATTAAGCAATGAGTTGAGAGTTTGAACCATTCCAGATGGCTGTATTCTCCAAAGAGATAAAGTCTGAGAACTTCAGAGAAACAGCTCTGATGTGAAAATTTTGGACTGAGCAACAGAAGAAATTCTATTAGGTACAATAAAAAAAAGAACCAACAAACCCCAGATTGTGGGATTAGGTGGCTCTGTGATTTAAATGGGGTTTGAATTAAGATCACTAACAGAACCTTGAATGCAACTTAAGCCGGAGGTTGTCTCCTGTCTACAAAAAGAAGAGCTTTAACATCTATTCCCTGTTTGTTTACTTCATGAAACAGCTAACGCAGTATCTGGTGTGATTTAGAGCCTGCAACTTGCACTGGGGAGGGAATGAGAAGTGTTACAGGTAATGCTGAAGTCTGGGAGGGAAGTGTCTTAGTGGCCGATGACAGAGCTTGTTTACAGCCTAATTAAGCCAATATTGACAGGGAAACCTGCTATTCAAGGAAATTCTAATTATTTTTTATTTCAGTTAAACAGAGTTTTTATTTCATATTCTTCACCTCTTTGAATCGCTATGCTAAAGAGTCTTGTATCCTGTCTTGTGCTGCACATTCAAGTGCTTGTGAGGTAAAGTGCCTATCATCTGCTGAATTGTCTTTAAATAAACTTTGAATAACACTTTCAATTTGTGGCCTCTGAACACTGAGATTTTTAATAAAAGCTTGGGGAAAGAGATATTCATAACTAATGTTCTAGTGAAACTGTCATATAATGCTTTTTTGAAGACATCATGGTTCTAGCTAACTTCCTTACTTAGTACTGGATAAACAGAAATAAAATATAGCGCATAAAACAGAATCAGCACCAAGAGATTTGAGCGGCCATTTGAATTTCATTGCTTTGAGAGACTGGATTAGTGTTTTACAGTATTTCTGTTTTCTTTTCCTTACTACATCTCCTAGAAGCTTAGGAATAAATGCCCAGTGAGCCACAGAAGTGCTTAAATTACTGCAAACACCAACAGCTGGTATAAATAGTTAGTTTAGTATTTATAATTAACAGTGTACAAATATGCCATTTTTATCCTTTGTGAAAAGTTTATGCAGCTCACTGGCCTGGAACGAGTGCAGAGTTCAGGGACCTGGTTTTAGAACGACATACTTAGACCATAAGTTGTCACATTTCATTCAAGCCCTTGCCTTTCAGCAGTGGTGGTAGCCTTGCCAGAGGAAACAATAGCTTGGACTTTGGCCTGGTAGGTAGGGTACAAGCTGCTTTTATCACAGGACTACTGACTGTACCTTAAAGCACCCACTCTCAGGCTGTCACATAAGGTGGTTTCAAGCCCAAGAGTTGGTCCTGTCAGTGTTTCCTTTTGAATTTATAATCTGATCTGCACAAGTGGGCTCCCGTGACCACTGCCTAAAAACACTTCTGCAGAGCTCTGTGTGGATAATATGCAAAGCCTTTCTGTAGATTAAAGGGATTTCTTTTTGAAGGTTCAAGTTTATTCGTATACTATGTCCTTTGTATTTAAGGCAGAGGTCATGAACTATAGTTCAGATTCCTGTGCATTCTTGGAATATGTAGTGTAGCTACGCCATTTAAACATTGAAAATATAATTTTGCCTCCAAATTTCTTTTTCACATCAGTTTTCCATTGTATGCTCTATTTTTGTGAGCTAAAAAGTATGTTTTAGTAGTGGAGTTAAATATATGGAAAATAGCGTCTCATCAGCTACAACATCTGATCAGCTGGCAGCTGCCATGGTCTGCTCTGGCTGTTACTTTGGAAATGCTGTGGGCTTGCCAGCTGGATGTCTTCCTAATGTCTTGATGAGTTGCCTTGGTTTTTGGGCACTCTTGAATGATTCCCTACGATAGTTTCAACAGGTACTGCTTATGTTTTCCTCTGTTGATACTTGCTCCAGCTCTTTGAGAAGCACTCTTTATTAAAATAAGTGTGTATATCTCACATGTGTTCCACCTAACAGCACCAATGCAAAAATATTCACTTTTAAGTCATGCCCACTTAGGAAAAAAGGGTGGGCTGTGGCAGTTCCACTGAAAGTCACTGGGAGCTGTATCCTTCAACTCTTCGGAGCATGCTCATGTCATGCAGTGGAGCCCAGTAGAGAAAACCCTGAATTAGTACTCCACCCCTTCCCAACAAACTGGAGCTGGAGGCAATGCAGCCATCTCACAGCAGTAGAGTACTTATGCTAAGCATTGCTTATTTACTTATGAAGCACAGGCTAAGCATTGCTTATTTACTTACAAAGCACAGTTCATTTCTTTAACCAAGTGTTACTGGGATACCCTTGCTCTCCTTTGGGACCAGTAGCTAAAATCATTTCACTGTGTCTGCCTGTGCCATTTTGCCATATGGAGAGGCTTGGAATATTTCAGGGAATGTACTGCCTTGGGCTAGTCTGCATTCACAGCCCCATTCAGCAGTTGCAAATATTTTATCATCTGAAGTTTATTGTGTGATCTAAATAGGGTTCAGTCTGACACTTAAAATATTTTCTGCTAATTCATTCTGATCAATACATCAGCTCCTTCAACACTTCAACAGAAAAATAGAAATCATTATTATTATTGTTATTATCTTTATTATTCTGTAGCCTTTGTTGGCTATCCAGTTGATATGGAGAGACACAGTAATCTTTTGTAAGTGTGATGAATTACCAAGGTGTGGGACTATTTCTTGTTTGTTTTCATTTGGTTTAATATGGGTCTGCTACGAAAAAAAAGCTTGAAGAGGAAAAATTATAGCTGAACATAAGACAGACATCTGCAAACCCTTACAAGTTCTTCAAGTGCAAACTTCAACTAACAACAGTAATGTTTTTAAATATATGAGTCAGTACTGAGCCAACTTGTTATTTGAAACAGTGAAATAGATGTGTCTTAAAATCTATCTTTGCAAGTGTTTTGCTTCAACTGTCAAAATAACAATGTTTTCTCAGAAATATCTAGAAGGCCTGTGGATCAACAATATAGCTAATTTAAGGCGATTTTATTCATTTGAGATACTAATTTTGCTGTAAGATTTAGTGCAAAACTGTTTAGTGCAAAACTGTTTGTGGTTTCTGACTGGATTTTTCTGTGTCTTTAGAAGAATTAATATTTCAGAAAAATAAGGAGGCAGCACTTATTAACTGAAGATTCTTCTGTAGCCTTTTTTTGTCTGAATTTTCCATAGGCAAATTGAAAGCATGCTTTTTCTCGTGGTCTCTCCTGCTATTCCACTTGCAGAAAATGCATGTTAGTTGAGGTATTGACTGAAAACTGGGTTTTGCAAGTAAGCTGTCATCTGTGAAATAGTTCTTATTCCCTTTCTAATGCATTATATATGGCAGTTTTCTATAAAAAGTGTTGGTGTCAAGAAGAGGGATTGAGAACAATTTACAGAGAAATATACTGGAACCTGTTGATAAAGATACTCTCTGGGATACATAGGTCCAAATCCCATCAGAAAGAACAGGTATGTGTTTGAACATGAGTCTCACATCTGACTGAAAGTCCCTACTTTTGACTTCCTTGGAAAAAAAGATGCCATGATCTTCCCCATCAGTTCTGTGAATATCTTTTCAGTCTATGCCATTAATTGTCAATATTTAGGTGTTTAAAAAATAGGGGAAGAGAGACTCTTAATTCATCTTGAAATAAAAATAAAAACCCAAACAACAAAACACTGCTTTTTTGCTTTGTTGAAGAAAACAAAGATTTACATTTTGAATCCAAATTCATATTTTTTTCCACCTGATTTTTAATTGTCATTAAAATGAAAAATAATTTGGAGAGAGAGAATGATACATTTAGAAGCTGTATGGGAAATGAATTTATCTATAGAAAGAGTAGATAGTACAGCAGATAGTCTAGAATACTCTTGATTACAGAATTAACAGGAAGAGAAATATGAGATGCAGCTTGAGAAGAACAGTGCTGCTTCATTCGTTCTAATTTGCACTGTCCTCAGGATGGACTGGGCAAAACAAGCATTTCCCAGCACATCCGTCTATAGCAATAATTGGTAATTTGATAAAGTACATTTGTAGGTCAGGGAAGTTCCATTATAATTGCAGTAACCAAAATACATATTTCCACCATAGTTACAAATAATGCAAGATTATTCAATTTTTAACTATTATGCTGAAGGATTCATAACCCTGAAACCCATTAAATAAAAATGCTTTAACCTGTTTAATACTGGAGCTTTAATGAATTATATATGACTGTAATTTCATCTAGTCTGTGCTAAGTAGCAGAAATGTGTTTTGCTTTTTGTTTGTTTACCCTTTTTTTTTTCCTCTTTTTACAGAAAAGCTTAGGTAAAGTAGTTCCAGAACAAGTTTTAAAACCAGATTTTGACTTTTTGCCACCATCCACTGGTTAACATAATTGATGTGGGCACAAACAATAGGATTTTGACTTTCAATATAGTGGGATAAGATAGATAAGGACACATTATGATGCCAGACACATTTAATGTCAAAAATTATCCTTCTGGACATAAACTTAAGATCTGAATGGTGCTGGTTCTCAAAATTTGGCTCTAAATCTTTTACCAGAAATTAATTAATAAGATGAAGACCTAATAAGATATAATGTTACTTATAAAATCAGTGTATATATATATCTCACTGATATATGGTAATTTGGTCTTTGTTTATTTTAACTGAACTCAGATAGATTGCTTTTGCCTACTCCCCCTAGATGGCCACATAAAAATAAGTTTCTCTTTCATTATATATGCTGTACTTTTGTAGCACTAGCAAGTTAGTAAAACCAGATTTGCACAATATCTGCTGCAGAATGAGGAGTGTTGTTTTCCCTTGAAGGTGTCTTATTCCATTTAGTTCATCTTAAAAGAAACTTCCTTCATTGAATCAGCCCTTTCTTGCTGAATGCTCCACATGGCAAATAAACAGGGAGTCTAAAGAGGCTCCTGCTTTTGCAAAGC
Source organism: Nestor notabilis (assembly GCF_000696875.1). Classification (NCBI taxonomy): domain Eukaryota; kingdom Metazoa; phylum Chordata; class Aves; order Psittaciformes; family Psittacidae; genus Nestor; species Nestor notabilis. The sequence continues at coordinate 22,494 of NW_009933158.1, read as the reverse complement.
AAGACTGATATTAAATCTCTTTTGTTACCATGCTTGATAATTGCAGCTCTTCTATGCAGCCTGTAGTCCTAAAAGCGTGCTTATCAAGATCAAGTCTGGTTAAACAAAATGTCAGAACAAAGCACAGGTGTGTTGATACTTGTTTCAGCATTTGTAACTAAGTTCCTGTGAGAGTGGGAGCATGGTCAAAAGACAGAAGAAAATGAGGGACATGCTCACCCCAATTATCTATCAAAGCTACAACACTGTGCAACTTGAAAAATAATTCTGAAAGCTTGTGACCAAGAAGGGGGAATGCCATTGGTAATACTCTTCATGATTAACACATTTAATGCAAAGGGTAAAAAGAAGATATCTAATCAACAAGGCCCATGTTAGCTTTTTAAGTGTTATTTTATGTGCACAAGCACTTTTTGAAAAGGTGAGTGGTAAAATATGGGTGTCATAATGAATAGGTTAACATGCTCTGTCACACATTTTTTAATTACTTTTCTTAATTTTTTTTTAAACTAGAAGGCTAAACGGAGTATCTCTTGTACTTCAACATGTAGGGCTAATTGCAAGATTTTTTTTTTCCCCAGAACTTTGGTTTGTTCATTTTTCCATATTCTAGGTCAGATTCCACTTCAACTTTGGCCTGGTTGTTGAGCATAATAGCTACCTTTTCTTGACAGCGCAGCTGTGTTTAATTTGTGCTACCTCAGTAGTTTAAAATGAAGATGCACTTGTGCATGAGAACATTACCAAATAATATTTTATATCGTCAATGGCTAATGGGCTTTTGATATTAACCACCTGTCTTTTTGTTACTGCCTCATAGTGCTCTCCTACAGCAGTGAACTATTCTAATTTCTTTTTTTCCTCTGGGACTTCTGCTTTCTTAAAGTGTTCCTTATATTAACAAAATTCTTTTCCTGTTATTCATACAAAGCTTTCATTGCTTAAATCATCTCTGTAGTAGTCAAAAGTGTGCACAGTGTACTATGGAGTAAGAAGATATATCTACAGAGACCTACTGTGTAATTTTGACATCCTGCAACAAGTAAGAATAACAAATAATATGAAATGCAAGGTAAGAATAAAAGAAAGTAATGGAAACAATATCATATGGTTATTTACATATGGTATGTGTGTTGATGGATTAACTTTAGAAACATCAGTGAATTAGACATGATCTTACAGACGGAAAAAACATGATTACTGCAAGATTTGTTGAGCTATGAGCAATGAATCAGGGAAGAGCACAGCAGCATTCTTCAGCTTGTAGGAAAACAGAAATCTATTTCTGGAGAGACTGTAGGAAAAATACCACGTAATGAGGAGACAATATAGAGGATAGTGGAAGTTTTATGTGTACACGTATTTCCAAAGGCATTTCTGCATACAGGAATCGGATGACAAACAATGCAAGAAAGATTTTGAGAGAGGTCAGCAGAAGGAATGTGAAAGGCCACTGGCAGAGGGGATCATGAAACTTGTAAAGAAGGGTAGCAGGTAACTTAAAAGAATGTATGAGCAGCAACATAGCTATACAGAGTGTTGAAAACCAAATGATTAAATATGAACCAGATGCAGATGGTGCTGACAGGATGAGAAAAGTATTTGTGAAAGAGGTGGCTGTGAAATAAACAAAGAGGTGCTTGCACTTAATGGACTTGCTCAAAAATACTGTACAATAACTTAATATTGAGCAAAAATAATTTCTGAAGCAGTCTGATTTTGTAGATGTGTCCTGGTTTCAGCTGAGATAGAGTTAATTTTCTTCCTAGCAGCTGGTGCAGTGCTGTGTTTTGGCTTTAGTCTGAGAACAATGCTGATAACACACCGATGTTGTAGTTGTTGCTAAGAAGCACTTACCCTGATCAAGGACTTTTCAGTCTCATGCTCTGCCAGTGAGGAGGGGCACAAGAAGTCGTGAGGGATCAGAGACAGGACACCTGACCCAAACTAGCCAAAGGGGTATTCCATACCACAGCATGTCGTGCCCAGTATATAACCTGGGGAAACTACCTGGAAGGGATCAACTGCTGCTTGGGTAGGGCTGGGTGTTGGTCAGCAGGTGCTGAGCAATTGTATTGTGCATCACTTGTGTTTATTGGTTTGTCGTTCGGGTCTTTTTAGTTCCTCTTTAGTTTGCTCCTTGTTATTTCCATTCTACTCCTAGTAGTAGTAGTATTATATTGTACTAGATTTTAGTTATTAAACTGTTCTTATCTCAACCCGTGGGTTTTACATTCTTTTGATTCTCCTCTCCATCCCAGCTGGTGTGGGGGGAAGGAGGGGGTGAGCAAGCGGCTGCGTGGTGCTGAATCACTGGCTGGGTTTGAACCATGGCAGGATGCACTTAGGTGAACTCATTTTCAAGAACTGAAGTGAGACTTCAATCCTAGAAGACTCATGTCTGCATCACAAGGATACCTTCTAGCTGGGGACAGTAGCAATGGTAAATGTAAACCAGTGAATTACACTTTCTATCCACAGTTCTGCATTTTCAAAGATATAAAAATATTGTAAACTGTAGAGCTTTTGTCATTTAACTGTATTTATTTTTTATTGACAGCTGGACTTATGTATGTCCTAGAACTCTTATTAGCCCAGGTCTGTACAGAGTAAAGGCAAAAAGGCGGTCCTTGTATATGATTTAACCATAGGGTAAAATGGAGGTATCAAAAATGGGGAATGTATTACATTAAGTCAAAACTGCTCACCTAGAAAGGAAATTTTTTTACATAGCATTGGCAGTCTGAATGTTCTCAAGCTTTCGTAAGTATCCCTGACATGCAGAGATGGTTGTCCACCTGTTGACAGCTGTTACTCTATACAGGGGAGACTTCGCAAGAGCAAGTGCAAAGCTTTGAAATTCAAACTATACAGAGTAGTGGAAGATTTTATTCTAGAATGGTCAAAGCAGAGGCATTGTTTAGAGTATTATAAGCAAGAGATTAATTAGAAACAGTCTGCTGAAACTCAGTCTGCCTGTGAGTGACTTACACCACGTGCTCCAGGTCTTACTGTTGTCTGTGACTGTCTTTGGTCATTACTGATGCTGAGTTTATGTGTGTCTTGAAAAGTCTTTAGGAACTAATCTTTGAGTACTGATTATGACAAATAGGTTATGGATAGACTGTAAAGGACTTTGAAATACAGTTAGGTACTGTTCTAGGTGACATCCACATGAGAAACGTATAGGGAAACAAACATATTTTTTTCTGGGGACTCTCTTGCTTTAAAAGAAATTATTTCTACCATGCAATTTGAGGAATACGTAGAGCTTCATGAATTTCAAGAGCAAAAGGGACCATTATGTTTATTTAGTGACTGACAGTCCCTAGGCTGCATATAATTTCTGTATAAGATATAGCAGACATGGCATAAATATTGCATAAGATAAGTTGAAAAAGAAAAAAAGATATGATTTAAAAAAGACAAAATGCTTGAGAACCCACCTCCCTCCTAATATATTTTAGGCTCACAGTTGAAATATAAACGTTAGCCTGAATTTATCTTACATTGTTTTCTGGTTACTGGATGTTTGTAAAATTGTTATGGTAAGGACTTACAAACCAGGAATCTTTCAGATATATATATTTGTAGATGCTGTTCAAGTCATATCTTATTAATAAACTAATTAGAGCTTACTGATGCTTTCACAGATGGACTTTCCATATTACAAGTTATTTCAAAGACCTTTTTTGAATCCCTTTTAACTTCTTACCAAGTAATTTTTAAAGTGTGCACTGCACAGCATGACATAATATTCCAGTAATGGTCTCACTAATACTCTTTACAGAGATAAATAGCAGCTCTTCAGTAATCTTAGTGTTTGCTGGCTTAAGCATCCAGGAATCACACTTATTTTCTTATCTTTAGCACTGTGCTGAATGTTGATGCTTACTTAGCTCATTTGCTATGAATTCAGAATCTTTCTCACTGTAAATGAGTTTCAGAATGTGGTCTCCCATTTTGCTCTTTGATCTTGTTTTTGTCTCTGCAAATTGCATGGTTTTCAAAAACATACACCTTGTGGAACAGATTACTGTGCATAGCAGCTCTATACTCTGTTAGTTGGTGCTCTGATGATTTTCATGTTATTTTCAGACTGCATATGTACACAACTCGACATTTGTTCATCTGTTACACATCTTCGCTGTTGTTTACAGCAGTAAGGGAGAATTTATATCCATTAGTGAGATATTAATGAAATGCAGAGAAAACAGATGGATTAAAGTTGTGTGTCTGAGGCAGCTGGTGCTTTCTATTGTTTGCTCTGTAACAAATCTTGCTGCTGCAAATGGCAGGACTAGCCGAAGCATACATGAACTGGTTCCTGAGCTGAATCAGTTCCAGTCAAGCATACTAAGGTGACTGAAAATGAATATCAGTTTACATAACTACACTGCAGTGGGTTTGGGGCTATTCCAACTTCCTGAGTAGCAACAGCAATCAAGGAACACGTGTAGATGGATATCTTGTGGCAGGACCATCTTTAGCCACTAAGTTGAATCCACCATCATTCACAAGTGAAAACTGCAAAATAGGTAGCTGCCATACTTTCGGAATAATAATGTAAGGAGCATCCTTCACTATACTGCTCCTTCTATCCAGAAAGCTTTCAGGTCTGTAATAACACTTCATATGCTTTTGTTCTGGAATTGCTGTTGAGTTTTGCTGCAGGATGAGAACTGTTCTTGTGAGGAGATAGCTGCTGTACTGTGATAGAGTATGAGCTAAGGGCGTGGGATTGTGTCTGGGCTCTGTGGTTGAAAATAATGTGTTCCTGTCAATGCACCTGGCTTTGAATGTTCTCTGGTGCAAAAAGACTGCTTCATTTGAGGTAAAGACTGTGTGCCTGAAAAATAATGCGTTATCTGCCAGGCTCTAAGGTAGGATTTTGCTGTTGGGATGCGTTGTCATTCAAGTGCTAATGGAGTGGTCCTCGAGGTCTTTTCACTAAAGACTGTTTAATTGCTAGGATGTAACATGAAGGTGCATAAGTAAGTCATGGCTTCAGAAGGATGTCCAGAAAAACTACATGTTTGCATGTGTCTGCATACTAATATTTCTCACAGTCCACATGATCTGTAGGTAGTTCTTCTCCCTCCTCTGTGTACCAGCATTTGCAATATTAAATAGTGAACTTTAAGATAAGAAAATTGAGGTTTTCAACTCACAACTAATATTTTGGAAATGTGCAGCTAGATAAAGGCTCAATTAGAACCCTGGTGACAAATGGCAGGACTAGCTGAAGCTAGTGGTGTAACTGATTGCAAATATATATATATAAACACATACATTTAGAATAAATGTGCCATATAAAACTGGATGTCTTCAATGGATTCAGATTTAACTATACATATAACCACTTACATTATGATTTCACGACATAATAAAGATATCTGTAAAAATGACAAACTAATGCCTAACATCATTATCAGTTATTGGATATTATTTAATTTGCAAACCATTTTAGAGGTTCTTAATGCAACGCCTACCTGATGTAACACTGATATGGTAGGTTGTTTATGGCTGTTTTTGTAAGATCTAAGTTTACAGTGAAAATATTTGTCTTTGCACTGGTAAATAAATTATGACAGTCTTGTCTGGGGATGTTTGGTAATCTGGCTAACATATTTCTTTTAGTTTTTGCATATAATAAGGTATTTTTTTTTCAGTCCCATTTGGCCTTCAGTAATAAAAGTGAGACAGATGAGTTATTTGTGAAAAATAAATGCAATAATACGATGATAAATAAAATAACATGCTAAAAGGAAGCTAGAGAAATGTTTTCCACCTCTCCTCCCCACCACCCCTTATGAGACATTCTATCAGTGTATGGACTTTCATGTGTAATATCTCTTATCTATGCGTTACATTAGCTGTCATGAAAAATCTGTCTTCACCAAATTGTTATCTGCTATATAATCTACTTGCCTTACCCACTGATGCATTTCTTCCCCCTGAGTATTAAAAGGATCAGGTAGAATGCTGACATATGCACAGTCTTCCCAAAGGAAAAAAGCTTCCTTTGGGAATGCAGTTTTGAAACTCATTCAATCTGTAAATGACCTATCTTGGACTAAACTGAAAACAATACTCTTCCTGTACTAGCACACTTGAGTTTTCAAGAATAAATTTATCTTGTGCTTTCTCATTTATTATTTCTCATTTTTATTCTCCTGTCTACAACCCAATTTGTCAGATATTTTCATGCTGATGATTGCATGCACATATAAGCCTTTCAGTGGCTCAGTAACGGAAAGAGCTGAGCCAAGAGTTTGGCCTCTGGAGAATATGTTCATTTTGTGGTACCTTTTGTTTAGAAGCATGGCAGTTTGGACAGCTGAAAAAGGGAAAATGGTGGCAAATGCAAATTTTCACACTGAAGGGGTATAAGGCTTTGATCTACCATCCTCCTTATATGTGAAGATTGATTATGCTTTGGAAAAGAAGAGAAACAGGAAGTGAACGTGTGATCTGCTATGCAATGTAAAGCTGCTTTGTAATGGGTTAATGGCATGGGATCTGAAGCAAAATTATTGAACATAGTTATTACGTTTTCTTTTACGGAATGTGTTAGTCTGTCCTAATAATAGCATATAGAAAAGAGAAGAAGAGAAACAACATGTGAGAGAGCATATAATAAACAATGGCTTACTTCCAAGCTCTAATCTGAAGTGAATTTGGGGGTTAGGAAATCTAAATATTGAAAACTGCAGAGGAAGGAAATGTAAAGTTTTTCATACACCTTTACAGAGGCTTGGTGCAGATGAGCATGATAGTAAGAGTTGCAGGAACTGGTAAACCCTAAGGAATTAAAAAATGCATATAGGCTGCATATTCTCCTATTTTTATTTTTTTCTTAAAAGTTATGTTTCTTAATATAATACTTAGCTTTAAAAAGGCCTCTCTAGAGTTTGCTGCTCACCCAGATAAATGCCTTTTAAAATGGCATGACAACCTTGTGTGTTTTGCTGTCAGGATGCAAACAGCTAATGTTTCAGGCTGAAGCATTCTTGCATGGTGTGAGACAGTGATGGTTGTCTTGTGAGGAAATAAATTACAAGCAGAAGTTGTTGGTCAATAAATAACATGTCATTTCTGTAGCAGGAACATATTTCAAGCGAAATGTGTTAGTGTCTGTATTTCTTTCTGCTAAATACATAATGTTAAATATAAATCTGCTTACAGATAGCATGGTAAATATCAATTCATATTCTGCTTTTTTAGCAGGAATTGTGCATATGAACAGAAAGCAGAACAAGAGAATTAAAATAATCTGAACAGACTTAAGGTTGAATTTTGTCATATTACTCAAAAGACATTGCCTTTAGAGAGTTCCTGAAGTCCTACAAGAGGGGGCAGGGAAAGAAAATGGAGCTTTTAGGGAGAACCTGGAATTCAGGTTCATTTCTTGCCAAGAGAGTGCTTACTTTCCATGGTTTTAGATGGCAGCTATGCTGAGCGTATATTTTCTGCTCTTACAGATATACATATGCAGCTATATACAACATATATTTTCTGCTCTTACAGCACATATTTTCTGCTCCAGCATTTCTTTTCCCCAGCTGACTCCTGTCCACTCTCCTTATTACCTTATTTCTTAAGAGTCCCAGCAGCTTTGTAACGGTGTTATGTGTGACATCTCTTCTGCTTTTCTTTTCCCATGCTGCCTCTTTTCCCAAAGTTCCTATTGTTTTTGTCTTTACTGGTCTTTTATGAGGCAAAAATGGGCATAGATACATGGGAAGATGATTTTGGAGTTCTTCAAAAGGATAGGATAAAACTTATTGTATTCTAAACAAACAATATAAAGGAAGATAGACGAGTGTTTGAAGGCAGAAGGAGAGAAACTGGGAGGGAAGTCCAGGAGGAAGGGAGGGGTGAGGGAAGGTGTTTTAAGATTTGGTTTTATGTTTTATTATCCTACTCTGATTTTGATTCGTAAGAAATTAGAATACTTTTCCCTAAGCGGAGTCTGTTTTGCCTGTGACAATAATTGTGAATGATCTCTCCCTGTCCTTCTGTCCACCCAGGAGTCTTTGTTTATATTTCCTCTCTCCTGTCCAGCTGAGAAGTGGGAATGATAGAGTAGCTTTGGTGGGCATCTTGTGTTCAGTCAGGATCAACACACCACAGTGTGTCCTCGAGGTCCAGGTATTTCTTTTACGAGGTATGAATAGAAAGATTAGCTGATGAGACTGGCTTTTCCTGTGCTAACAGGTTCAGCTGATCTGTTTTCTTTCTAGTCTTGTCAGAACTATCTTTTTTACATTGCAGTTCATCCACTTTTTTTTGGTGTCCTTATCTTAAAACTGTCTGTTCATTAAATTAATTCCTGAATGCAGACTAATGGCTTGTTATGATTTTGGCCTGGTCACTTACTTACTTCTATTACAGAGACAGTGACTATTGGCAAGAGTAGTAAATGTATCATAAATTGCAGGGTCAGATCATTAACTGCAATTGCTATGCTGCTAATATTTTATCTACTTTATCATTCTTCTTTCTATGAACCTATCTCAGCTAGGAAAATTTTAATGCTTCAATTCTCTGAGCAGCTTTAAAAAGACATCCTATCTTTTAAAAATCATGTTGTCCCTCAGCTGAGGGATTTTACCTCCAAAACAAGCTGGTCTGAGTACAGGAGGGTGTCGTTCAATTGTGCAGAAATGATGACTGAAAATCTTATATTTATTAGCCCTTCAAAGCAAAAAAATGTGGATTTCATATCTCTTGAGAGTATAATTTCCTGGGCCGTGCAACTCAGCTTCTGGTTCTGTAAGAGTCTGAAAGATGGAACAGTAAGCAGGGTTGTTTGTGATAGAAAAGTATGAGTTGTTTGAGTTGTGTTTTGTTGTGGTTTGTTGTTTTTTATTTTAAAGGACCATCTTAAATGCATCATCTGTAACTTTCTCTTCCTCAAACCTCTTTTCAGTTTGAAAAGCCTAATGATTTTCATACACCATTTTCTCTCCAAAATGTTCCAACATTTAGAACAGCTTTTTTTCCTCCCGAAGTATGTAAAATACTGTATTAAACGTATTTTCAATTCTTTCTGGGACTGTTTGCATAATTCCCAAGAAGGTAATGCTTTTCTCAAAAAATTGTGGTGGTGAGACATTTGATCAACCAAACGAGTTTTTTTTTTTACCCTAAGTAAAGTATGTATTGCAATATATTTATATTCATGTATCTTTAATATGTATTATTTATATATACATATCTGCACACACAGATATATATATATAAAAACTGGCTGAAATTAAGACTGGAAACACATTTCTATATGCTTGACTTTGCTTTTTGATAATGTATGTGTATATATTATTTACTTGCACACTAATCAAACTCTCCTATGACATAAAAAATATGCATTTTCTCAGTGGCTTTATGGCTCATCACATAAAATTTGAGTGCTTCAAAGTTTCATATTGGCAGCACTCCCTAAACTGAACATATCTGTTTTACAGGCAAGTGACTTCATCCAAAAGAGAACACTCTATTAAATAAGTCTCCCTACTGTAGTTCCTAGGACTTGAATTCTGTTGGTTTAGGTTAAATTTCTTTACATTGGATTCAGGTGCTGCTGCAAATCATAAGAATTTTGAAAAATCTGGGCTAAGGATCAATTTAAGTCATAAACATTTCTAAAATCCTGGAACAGGTTTCCCAGAGAGGTGGTGGATGCGCCATCCCTGAAGACATTCAAGGCCAGGCTGGATGTGGTTCTGGGCAACCTGATCTAGTTGAAGATGTCCTTGCTCACTGCAGGGGGGTTGGACTAGATGACCTCTGAAGGTCCCTTCCAATCCAAACTAATCTATGATTATATGAAAATGCAGTAGATTATTTTGCTCCTTCCCCTGAATGCTGTTCATTAGGTACATGGAGTGAAGCAGGACTACTTTTTTTTATGCTACAGTAAATAAGCTATACCTCTCCAACCTAAGTTTGGTGTTCCTAGACACACAGGAGGTGATAGGAAAGTAGCAGATGATGAATGATGGAGAGATATTGTAAAGGGAGTTTTTGCAAGGTGGTGGAGATGGAGCTTGGAGCACTGCCTTATATTTCACTAAGGAAATTAACAAAACAGAGCAAAATTCAGGTGCAGTCGGAGGTGCCTGTTTTGGATGTGGGGATGAGAGTAGATAGATGAGAAAATACAAATAAGTTGACTTTTTGCAAATAAAATCCTTGAAATTCTCCTAAGGATCTTAACCCTCATAGTAAGGCAAGGTGAGTAAACTGTTGAATGGAGGAGTCACAATATTTTGAAGATGTTGGGCTGGAGAAAATAATGTAACAGCTCTGGGCATTTCATTATTAGCTTAGGCATCCTATATTAGTTTTCCTTTACAAACTTAGTATTCAAGTTTCAGTTATTCCTAGTATTCAAGAGTTCATTTTAAATACGAATTTTTTTTTTTTTTACTGAAAACGGAGTCTTTTGTCTGAACTGTCACTGCAGCATAATTTATCTTGCATTTATTACGATGCACATTCAGTCACTTTTCATTTTTTATTTCCTAGGGTTAATTAGTGATTTAAAACCTTTTGTATACTTACTCCCCCACTGCTACATAATTACAGCTTATAATGAATTATCTTTGATTTTTGATTGGTTACTGTGATTTCTCACAGTTTAACAGATAAATCTGGAAATAGGAACCACATGTTCCACATTGTTTAAGAAAAATTGGTTTCACCTAGCTTAGCCCTCTGAAAGCTTAGAGTCTTATCTACCCATTTGGCATCATAACTCCTATTGTCACTGAGGAAAGATAGGTAATGGAAAGGATAGTTTGCCCCCACCATTTTTATCTCTGAGTCAGATGGTCACAGGAATCTCTCACCACTGTTTATTTGAGGCATGGTTGAAAATGTTTATTTCTGGGGTGTATATGCTCTTTTTCATCACAGAAATACATATTTTCAACAATTTTCACATCTTGACTCTTTAAAAAAAGGTTAAGAAATGTGTAATTTTAATAGAATTTTATAGAATATGCTATCCTAAATCACAACCCTTTTCTGCTTTCTTTGGCATACAGCAGTTGTTTTGGCCTTTGAGATTCAAATTCAGTTCCAAAATCAGGAACTTCTTTACAGTTTTTGTAGATTTTTCTTGGATTTTGATCTTATGAATTTGGGTTGTCCAGCAGAGAAAAAAAATCATTTTTTTTTCTCCTGGTTGAGCAGCTGTTTCAATCTTCATATAATTCTGAAAGAAAAATTTAGTAAAATTCTTTTTTTTTTTTTTTAAGGAAACACTTCACTGCTACAAACAGGGAAGGGGCTTTTTT
>NW_009933158.1:312-11157 GCF_000696875.1 Nestor notabilis | reverse complement strand
TCTTTCTAAAGGTGGTATGTTCTTCAGTGGAGTTTGCATTTTGGCAAAATGTTATCTGATGTCTCAAACACGATTTTTTAGATGTTCTTAAATTGTATTTTTTAAATCTATCTAAAGAAATCCTTTCTACATTCTGTTGCATCCTTTCCTTCTGCTAATGTGCAACACAGTATGTGTTACTTCCCTAGCGGCATGCCAAGCTGAGAAAACCACCCTGTATTTGGAAAATTGTGTATAACTCTGAATCCTCTCATTATATTAAAAATAGAATGCTACCTTTAAAAAGAAACCAAGTTATTTATTCAGCAGTAAGAAGAATTTTTATTTTAATATTCTTTTAATCAGTGGATCTTTAATGGCTCTCAGATTTCCCAGTAGAGGTATGCACCTTGTTAGCCTGCTCTTGGAAGCTATAAGAAAAAGAATATAATTTAAATATTTCTCTGAGAATAGTGAGCATAACAAAGACTCACTGTAAATTAATTGCAGCATGTCATTGAATCAGAATAAGTTAGTGGAAGAATAATGAGTTCTTTTGAAAGTAGTGGATGGTGCAAAAAATATAACTATTGGTGTCCTTGTTTAAATCTTTGTATGAGTCTTTTTTCTCATAATTTGATTCATACCGAAGAAACTTCAACACTAGCCCAGAAGAATATTTCTGTCACGGAGTGGTGAATGGTAGCCAAAGTGGGAGACTTCAAGCAAAGTTAGAGCTCATTGTTGATTGTTTCACAGAAGGAAGTTTTCCTTTCTGGTCAGTGGGAGAGTGAAAATCTGCCATCTGGCTTTTGATAGTGTCAATAAAAAAAGGCTAACAAGATAGGCACTAGAGACACCATTTCGCAACACCCGCCTTTCAAGTTCCTTCATTTAGACCAAAAAAAACCTTTTACTATATTCCCAAATTAGTCTCAATTTGCTCTTGAGTGTGTAACTGAGTGTCTTACCCCATGTCATCCACAGTCCTGAGAGACCTCTGATGACAGCTGCATCAGACATTGATATCTTGATCCAGGTATTCTCTGCAGGTCCTCTGTGCCAAGCAATCCTGCCTTTTGGCTTTGAACAGAAAATCCCCTGGCTCTGCATTTTAGAGACTGTTGTCTATCTGTCCTGCGCTAGCAGAAAGCAAGCCAAAGCTTACTTGGAATAATAGTAGATGTACATCTTACCTGAGATCTCTTTTAGGGACCTAAAAAAGCCAAAAGGCAGGATTGCTTGGTACAGCAAAAACAACAAAACCCAACAACCTAAACCTTACTAAATAAAAGATATTCCTTCTGTTGTTAAACCAAAGTCAGTTATAAGAGTGAACTTGTTCAAAATCTTGGTATCTCAGAAAAAAAGGTAGAACAAAGTTCATCACATTGTCACTTTGGGGAACATCTCCAAATATTGATTCTTACATCTTTTGTTTTCATATCAGCATGCCTATATACTTGTTAAACTATAGCACATGGCTATTATGACTCAGTGGTAAAGCAGGGCATCCTAATCTGTTGATTTTTCATAGACAGTTTTGTATTTATGGAAGAAAAAGTTAACTTTGTTCTTACAAGTGAATTCTTTCAAAGTCAAAACATCTTATCTCATAAATATAATTTGAAAGTATCAAATCAATTTACTTTATTCTACTAGTCAAACCACCTTTCAGTCCTAATGAAATGACACATAAAAGTCTCATTACTCTTCTATCTAATGAACAAAGATGGATTCTTCACTGTCGAAGTCAAATTATTCTCATACCGTTTACCCAGTAGTTCCTAGAAGAATCTTTAAATTCTTCAGATTAGATCTTGTTGAGTAGAGACCCACATTTTCTCTGTTCTACTGAAAATACTGAAAACTTTAGCTATCTCTGTACATTTTGTGTATGTACTTAAATGTTTGCTAGAGTATCTTCCTAAAATCACAACACCCAAGCATGTATTTAAGTGGGGCGTTTTTTAGATCTAGAATGGAATCTGACATGTGTTTTGCAGAGCTGCTGCTCAGAACTACAGTACAGATTAATATTCATGCCTAAAAGGGAAGCCTGATTTAGGTAATATCTCAAGATACAGTTATGCAGGTTTTGCAGCATTCAGTACAGTTCTAAAGGAATTGAAGTTCTAAAGGAAGAAGTTCCTTGGTAAGTGTCTATGATGTTCCATGTTATTCTAGTCTGTGTGAAGCAGACTTGGCTTCTTCCCTGACACAGGCAAGGCTTTCAGTGACCTTTTGCTCTCTCTGCAGTAGTTGTGCATGGACTGTGATCTCAGTGTATCTGGAGACAGGGCTATTAATATTAAAAAGAGTTCTAAAAGAATTTGTGAGTAGCTTTGGGCAAAACAACAGCTGTTTGTCTTCAAATATTATCTGTTTTATTCATGTGAAAGCTATAGGTCTCATATGGCACTGTTATTGCCTTTGCGTGAGCCATGGTACCTATTGAACTTTTCGCTAGCTGACACTGATTTAAGTGAATGGGTGCAGACTTGAATTTGTAACTTGTTTCGTTGTGAAAGTATTTTATCATTGTTAAAATGATAAGTGTACATTTCTTGCTGCTTGTGTGAAAACTTGATTTATTTTTTTTATGAAGAAAATCCTTAATTAAGACAATTTCGCTTTATGATAATGATAATTTATAGGAGGTTTAAAACTAAAATTAAATGCTTTTTTTTTTTTTTTTAAAAAGAAGGTTTACAAGTTCATGTGGGACCCTTTTCTTAAATACATTTATCACTGCGAAGAGAACCAGCTACTTCAGCTTTTCTTTTGGAGTTCTTTTGTGTTCTTAGAGTTGTGGAAAGGTCCAGTCAGTTTATGCTATAGAAGGACCATGAAGTTTGATTTTTTTTTATTTTTATTTAAATATTAGTGGATGATCCTTTGGAGTAAGAAGCATTTAAAAAGCAATATATTGATAATTCTGCTTTTCTAATTTTTATGTTTCACTTTTTAATATACTTTTATTTTACTATTTTTATATTTTGCTTTTTATTTTAAAAGATAACTACATGCTCAACCCTCAATTTTATTGTGATTTACTCCTTAAGGAGGGCTTGTGAGCCTGAAAGACCCGCGTGTTATTGTATAAAGAAAAAGTGTTCTTTGGGTTTAAAACCACATGTTCATCTTTCTTATCTATTAAATTTTGAATAATGCTTATTGTATATGGTCACAGTCTCCTTTCTGTCTTGAGCAGAGAGTGTGAGGAGATCTGAGTGCCTTCCCTATCTTTCAGAGCAAATAAATTGTTAAGCCCCAATGAAATGGTTTATGAGGGTGAAATGGTTTAAGAGGGGCATCTTTAGAGCAGTGCTCTCCTGTCATGGCAAACTAATTATCAAAAAACTACCCCCAGACATGCCAGCATTTCTGGTAAGAATCTGTTCTGCATACCTGTTCATCTGAATATCAGGATATTCATGTCTGATATGATGCAGTGGGACTGAGACCACCTTGCCAAAATGAGCAATGAGAAGTTGGGTCCAACATGGGTTTCTTCACACCCCAGCAAGCACAGTAATGATGGCTCATCCCTGCAACAATGCAATGCAGCCTCTGCAAAAAGAAGTGCCATCATTTTGAATTTTAAGTGGTTTTCTGTTTCTTGCTGGAAGAATTAGAAAAACATGTAAGAAGGATCCTGCTTTTCATTTTGGTCATGACTCCGACACAGTAGGCTTTATCACCTTTCTGTTAGCTTTGCTATGAGGCTGCTCTTTGGGATTGCACAGGAATGATGCGATGCTTCTCTGTAGCTGTTTTGGGAAGACTGCAATTGAAAGATCCTACGTAAAGCAAAAGTTTCTGTAGCTTCTGTAGTGGCAGGTATTTGGGAATATTTTTCCTTTTTATTTAGATAAATAATGGTCTTAATTTTTTATTTTTATTTTTGTTTTTTGTTTTTGTTTTTTTTTGTTTTTTTTTTTATTTTTTGTTAGGGAGGAAAGGACAACAAGAGCTGCCCATTTTGTTTCACATTTATTCAATGGAAACGGTTATTCTTTATTTCCAAGCTTTTGTTCAGGTTTTATTAGCCCAGCCCATCTGGGCGCCAGCTGGATTACTATCTTAAAATAATTGCTAAGAATCCTGAGAAGTGTGGTGTTCCAAAACAAATTCTAGAATACTATTATATCAAAGGCAAACAAATAATTAAATGAATCATTATTTCCCACCTAGCAGTCATTGCAGAGTTATTACATAATAAACCCATCTGAGTGCAAGGAGATAAAATCCAGAGAGAAATCAAGTCAATATGCTTGAAATTACTAGAATTCATTTGGATGGAAGCAAAAGCAAGAAAGAATGATGGTGGTGATCTACATCAGCCTGGAGAAATTCTTTTATTATGCCTGTCCTTGCTGCTGAATTGCCTTTCCACTTGAGCTAAATCCAGGTAGCTTCTTATTTGTCACCTGGCTGCTGGTAGTCAGTGATTTGAGCCTGCACAAACCTAATCACCAGACTCCTTCATGAGTTCATTTTCTTCCACTACTGCTACTGAAATCTCTGCCTTTGGCCTCAAAATCAGAAAGAGAGAGAACTCTTAATCCTGCCCTTAAGGCAAACTTTGTTTTGCCCGTTTGTACTAACAAAACCAATCTGAGGAGTGGTAGAGTAGTGGTCACAGCTCTTACCAACTTCGGTAGATAGGATTAGGGGTGCTTGATGTCCTCCAAGCCAAGTCCAGAGATGCTGGAATTAGAGGCCTCTGAGCACAAGAGGAAAATGCCTGGTGCTGTAAGGCATTGTAGTCCTGCACATGGCATAGGACAAAGCCGTAAGTCCAGTTTCTCCCTGTCAGCCTTGTGGCTGTGCAAGGACACAGCACAAGTCCTACATATGCTGCTTTGGTTGCAGATTTTAGAAAACTCATAGTCACTTTGTCTCTGACCTGCACTGTCTGTATCAAAGTGACTTTGCTTCCCCTCATCTTGTAGCTTCCTTTCACCATCTCCACCAGAGGGGCAAGGACAGTCCTTGCAGGAGGATTATGGGTGGTTCCAGCAGCACCTGGTAGGAGAGAGGGGAAAGTGAAAGGTCACCAGGGCAAATAGCAAAGGACTGCATGGGACCTGAAAGTAACCTGTGGCACGACTATCTGCTGTCGAAGCAGGAGTTCTCTTGCTTCGCACCAGGCTAATAAATAGAAATTTTTGATTGGTTATCCCTCAGTTTATAATGGAGGAAGATGTATCAAGACTGAACAGAGCTGAAGTTAAAAATCTGTTACTAGAGCTTGGAATAGTGGCATGAAAGTTTCTAGGTATTGACAGCGATGATTTGTATTTGTAAAGTATTTTACACAACCTGGGCATCTGTTGCTCACTTTAGAAACCTGAATTAGGGCACCCATGCAACAGCCATAATTTTCAGCCAAATAAGTACCATAACAGTGTTTTTTTACTGGAGGAAATCAAGGCATATATATCTAAGGTTTGCCTAAGGTCATGCAAAAGATGCTCATCTAGATTTTCAGTGATTTTATTTTAACAGAACGGTACACAGTGACATATCAAAACATCTAACGCTATCTACCATATTGAGTTATATGTAGTATTTCTCAGCCTTGTAGTTGTCACAACGATTTCCATCCCCTGAAGCTAGAAACATATTAACTGTGTTTTAACTTAGATTTCGAAGAGTGGATAAGACCCATTGTACAGCTCTGCAAGGTTTGTGTAAGAGGGGTGCTGTAGGGATAGCACATTCATATATTTTGACAGAAGTGACAGGAAAGACCCACAATTAACACTGAGTGGAAGGAGATAAAGAGTAGATGCAGTCTGAAACTAATTAACATTATTACTTTGATCAGCCATTAAACTGGAAACATTTATAAGAAAAGTCTGTGTAAGAAAAAAGATGACAAAGATACACATCACTGCCTTAACTTTTGGCTGCATCTGTTTCACACAGTAACTATCTGTATAATAAGAAGTACTGTAATATTCTGCATATTTCAACTGAAAAATAAGAACTATTTCATCATAACATGCATGGAATAATATTTTACACATAAAAAACCGAACCCAAAACCAAACAGAAATCTGAAGAAAGAAGAGGTTTGCCACATTATTGCCAGTGACTACCAGTGAAGTACTGAAAACATTTTCGTGTAGATAGTAAGTAAAGCATTTCGAGCATATTTCTGTGCTGGATAATGTCACATTTGCCTAAATAAGTTGTTATTATTAGGCTCCCTCCAGTTTGACAAACGTATTTGAGCTGTCAGATTGTGTCTAAAGGCAACCACTCACTTTGTTTTTAGTCCCAAATTACATATGACATTTATTGTTAAACTCAAGGTGCCTCCATGCAAAACTGATTCACTCTTTGCAATTGTGCACTTTCTACTGACTAATCAATAGATAAGCAATTTACATGGCCTGTGGCTTCTAGTTCAGTCACTGACTTTTAACAGAAATCACTGCCTTGGAAGCAACAAAGACCTTTAAAAGGATTGAAACAGTCATACGTAATTAAGATTTTCTGCTTGTGTATTTCTGCTTTGATACCAGCACACAGAGAAGGAAAAAGAATAAAAAAATCTGCAGGGATTTTGTCTCTTTCAGTCAAAAAAAAAATACTGTTTTCAGGTTATGTATATTCATCACTCATGGACAAACAGTTTCTATGGTACTTGGCTAGAGAGAACTAGGAAAAAGGAGGAAATCAGTGGAATACTTATAGAAAATGTAGTAGTACTGACAATCCTTTTTACTTTTCTAGCCAACTTTGAATTTACTCTTTGCTGAGATTTAATGGGTTTTGTACTGGGATATTGGCTAGGATTCACTGTTACAGATGCAAATGGTTGATCACCTCCTATCTCTTGTTTGTGGCCTATAGGAAATTACAGTGTGGGAGTGCATCAAAATCATAAAGATCTGTCTTTGATAAGGTGGGGGAAGAAAGAGGAAAGATGATTCACTTTCACATGTCCACTGCCTGGTATTTCCAATTGCTGACAGAAGACCAAAGAAAATTGTCTTCCACACTCAAAGGATTTAGTGAGGTTTAAAGAACACTGTATTGCTGGTAAATTGTACTGTATCATATTAGTGATCTTTACTTTTCAAATAACAGTATGATTTTTACTAAGCTGAAGTTAGGTGAGGTGTCCACCTACAGTATATTCAATTTTTCCCAGAATTACTTACATCTCCTTTCATTGATTAGTCTTATGCTGAGAGCCTTCTGCACTAACCATTGGGGTAGTAGCACTCAATCATTTCCTTCCTGTGAGGGAGGAAATAGTTTCGTGAGTCAACAACCAGCTATTCCCCATATTCTGAAGTTACTGCACCCTCCTCAAAGACTGGAAATGCTTGACCAAATCTGCTTGAGATCAGTAGAGAACTGAAGATGAATAAAATCAATTTGGTAAAGGGAAACATAGCTTTGAATGAAAGAACTGGCTTGCTTTTTGAAGAAATTATTTAGATGTCCTTTTTCAAGAGGGAGTTCAGGTCTGGGAAAACATCAAGAATCTACTGTCTGAAGAGAGCCAGGATTTGAAGGACACATCCTTACATGTCTCTGTGGCTCCACCCTGTGATAAATTTTAGAGTGCTCTTCATCACCTAAAACCCATCTGTAGATTTGTCTGCAAAGGCAAAATGTTGCAAGCTGGACACTGGAGCAATGAACACTTCACAATCTGCATTGTGGCCTTCTTTTCCTGTTGCTTTGCAATATTGTCCGATCTAATTCATTCAATGCTCCAATTCAGGACCTTCTTTTTTATTTTATTAAAATCTTCAAAGATTGTCCTGGGTTCAGCTACAGCAGTCATTTTTTCTCCTTCTTAGTAGCTGGTGCAGTGCTGTGGTTTTGACTTTCAGCCTGGGAACAACACTGATAACACCGATGTTTTTAGTTGTTGCTCAGTAATGTTTACTCTGACCAAGGACTTTCTCAGTCTCATGCTCTGCCAGGGAGGAGGGGAAGCCAGGAGGAAGCAGAGGCAGGACACCTGACCCAAACTGGCCAAAGGGGTATTCCATACCACAGCACGTCATGCCCAGGATATAAACTGGGGGGAGTTACCCGGAAGGCCCAGATCGCTGCTCGGGTCGGGCTGGGTATCGGTCGGCGGGTGGTGAGCGGTTGTGTCCTTTTCCCTTGTTATTCCTCTTATCATTATTATTGGTAGCAGTAGTGGTTTGTATTATTCCTTAGTTACTGGAGTGCTGTTATCTCAACCCGTGGGAGTTACATTCCTCCGCTTCTCATCCCCATCCCTCTGGGAGTGGGGGGAGAAAATAGTGGGGGGAGTGAGCGAGCGGCTGCGTGGTTCTG
Source organism: Nestor notabilis (assembly GCF_000696875.1). Classification (NCBI taxonomy): domain Eukaryota; kingdom Metazoa; phylum Chordata; class Aves; order Psittaciformes; family Psittacidae; genus Nestor; species Nestor notabilis. Next base: position 2,856 of record NW_009933158.1, on the reverse strand, counting down.
AGTTACCGGCTGGGCTTAAACCACAACAAAGATTTACCTGCTTTGCAGTAACATGCCTGTACCCTTGGCATGTTAGACATAATATGATGAGCTCTTGGAGACCAAAGGCTCTCATGCTCAATAAATCCTCTGAGACTTGTTACCATCTGTCAATCATGAGCCCAATATATCTTCCTACTTAAGGCAGTTTAGAACTTTTCAATAGGCCACTTGAGCCTACAGCATCTTTTAAAAAATTGCCTGAAAGAAAAAAAAATGTTGATGAAAAGCACAAGACAAATAGCTCTTATTCTAGTGGGAGTACTTTAAGTAGTTTATGTCTGTCCCAGATGCTGTCATGAAGCCATTGGGCACATGCTCCTTTGCATTTACAATGGGTATTTAATGATTAACCTAGACCTTGTACAGCTAGACACTATGTTTGTCAGTGGGGATGAGACTGCCAAATTCTGTACTGAATGTCCCATCTAAAAAAGAATGTAAATGCTGATTTAAGATGAGACACCAAACATGAATGCCTCTTTGAATGAATTTTGTATTATTTAACTGAAGTCTTCACCCTTTTGGCTTAAGAAGAAGCTAATCATGTTATGCAAGAAGCTTGAGTATCACTCAGTGAAGTATTTTATCCTTGTTATAGTCAGATGCTGAACGTGATAGGTAATCGGGCACATAATTATTATGAGTGAAAACTGAGGACATGGAGACCTATGTGACTGCAAGACATATTTCACCTCTAACCATCAAAGATTTTGAGAAATACTTAACTAGTTATTTGATCTGTCTACTGTACGGGAATTTAGACGTGCATTGGGCAGGAGTAAAACCTGATATTTCTGCATTACAAAACCACCAACAACTACTTCATATTTGACTTTCTCAGAGTACTATAGACATTATACTAGTAAAATATATGCTAAAACCTGGAATCATTGAGAGCAGACAGTGAATAAACTTTTTCTGAAGTGAATCATAGAACCATAGAGTGGTTTGGATTGGAAGGGACCTAAAAGATCAACTAGTTCAACCCCCCTGCCATGGGCAGGGACACCTTTCATTAGACCATGTTGCTCAAAACTCCAATCCAATCTGGCCTTGATCACTGCCAGGGATGGCGCAGCCACAGCTTCTCATCTTAGAGATGACCCTAGTAAAACAACAGCCTAACACAGCACACCTTGCTGTAGTGCCACACAAGAACTAAATGTGTCCATCAGTGAAAGCAATCATCATCTAATAAAGATGATGTATTAAGTTTTATGAATAAAAAAGTGCATAAAAGCTCAAGGTTATTATTTTAAACTACCTGACAAGTGCTTTTTTCTTTTCTTTCCTTCTGGAACTACTCTGTGTCTTTGGTTACAGGTGACATAAAATGAAAAACAAATGACTACAAAAAAGTATTAAAGAAATAAAAGTCTTTTTGGACACTTCTGTTATTCATATTAACCATGGCTAATGACAGAGGCAAATTCTTCAGCTGAATATCTACAAGAAAACACAAAACTTCCTCTCTTCTGGAAGGTGGTTGAGAGTATGCACAACACATTAGCACACATCTGGGGTTTCCGCATATTGATGGCAAGTTAGCAAGGATCCTCTCCAAGCTCATGAGATCCTAGAAACTGATGAAAATCCTCTTGCTTTGAGTGTATACATATTTCTTTATCTTCTATTCTATGGAAGATATTTAAATAAAGACATCTTCTATATCTTCATATTTTGGTCATTGATTTGAAGATTATTTAATATGTAAAATAATTTATTTGTGTTTCAGGAATATTGTACATAGTTACAATGATTCAGTAATTTACGATCAATAATCTTTGCTTTTCAAAATACTTCTAGATATTATGGTGATCTGTTTTGCATTAGAAATGTAAATTTCACAAAAATACGTTGACATGTTTAGAGTTGTAACAATGCGTGGCCTAGTTTTGATTTAGGAAACTACTTGAGCAATGAAAATAATAACTGGAAAGAGGCATGCAGAACAACAAGAACTACAAGTTATCTTAACTTTATTAAAGGGACAAAGTAAACCTCATCTAACTTAATATTGCCATATATGTTTTGAGGCTTGGAGTTTTTTTTTAATACTTAAACAAATGTTCATTTACAAGTAGTAGTTGCATTGTTTTCCAGTAAGCTTTGGAAATGGATGTGGGAGTTGAGTGCTCCCCTAAAAGTTGGGGTAATGTGTAATACATGGGTGACAGATTGGTGGGTTTAAGTCCAACCTTTATTAAATGTTGCAGCCTCCACTTCCACTAGACCATGTTGCTCAAAGCCCCATCCAACCTGGCCTTGAACACTTCCAGGGATGGTTCAGCCACAGCTTCTCTGGGCAACCTGTGCCAGTGCCTCACCATCCTCACAGTGAAGCAATTCGTCCTTACATCTAATCTAAATCTCCCCTCTTTCAGTTTAAAGACGTTCCTCCTTGTCCTATCACTACATGTCCTTGATAGAATTATAGAATCATAGAATAGTTAGGATTGGAAAGGACCTTAAGATCATCTAGTTCCAACCCCCCTGCCATGA
>NW_009933158.1:0-203 GCF_000696875.1 Nestor notabilis | reverse complement strand
CTGCCTGAGGTCTAACCTAAGGTTCCCCTGTTTAAGTTTAAAGCCATTCCCCCTTGTCCTACCACTGCAGTCCCTAATGAAGAGTCCCTCCCCAGCATCCTTATAGGCCCCCTTCAGATACTGGAAGGCTGCTATGAGGTCTCCACGCAGCCTTCTTTTCTCCGGGCTGAAGAGACCCAACTTTCTCAGCCTCTCTTCATACG
>NW_009933157.1:34249-34687 GCF_000696875.1 Nestor notabilis | reverse complement strand
GCTCCTCACCCCTCTCCAGCCCAGACTCTTCATATCTTTTAGCGTTTGGCTTTCGAACGGTTGGCAGTTTCCCAATTAAGGGGAGAACCGGTTTGTTGCCCAAAGAAGGAGGAAGTTTGGGGCCAAAGTAGCCCTGGGGAGGATCTTTGAGCTTTATTCCCACCTTGTTTGCCCCTGGGAGCATCTCGTCAGTGACGCAGGGCTTCTTCTCAACCTTCCTGGATTGAATCTTTTCCAGGAGCAGCTTTGCAGTGACGGAGTTTCTCTCCTCGGGGCTGCAGTCCCCTTCCGAGGCCCTACCCGTGCCGGAGCCGCTGCTGTTTTGGGAGAGTGAGCCAGATCCTTTCAGATCCTCTCCTTTGCTATCCTCTTTCTTCAGTGAGGATCCTTCACCTCGGCCTGTCCGGAAATAGTGCGGAGATTGTGAGCGATAGATTT
>NW_009933157.1:31194-34040 GCF_000696875.1 Nestor notabilis | reverse complement strand
CCCTGCCTCGAGGGTGGGTTGTGCTCCTGCTCCGGCTCCTTGACCTGCTCCGACTCGAGCTGTAGTCATCGTCAGAGGAAGAGTACTTGTGCCGCTTGGATCTGTGACTCGAGCTGTTGTAGTCAGAGTCATCCTCCGAGTCATGGGACCGCTTTGAGTGGCACCTCGACCGGTCACTGTAATCGCTGTAGCTGTCGTCCGAGTAGCTCCTGCGGCGGCTGTAGCGGCTGTGGTCCGAGGAGGCGTCGGAGCTGGAGGAGTAGGACCCATGGGAGGAGTGCCTGCGCCCTGAGCGGGAGCGGCTCCGGGACCGCTCGCTGCCAGAGTCATCGTCATCGCTGTAGTGCGAGGGAGACTTCTGCCGGCAGCGCTTCCCGGGGGAGCCCTCCTCGCTGTCGTAGTCCCCGCTGCTCTGCCGGCTCCTGCGGGCAGCCCTGCCCGGGGCAGGACCCAAACACCGCCGCCTCGGAGCAGGGAACTGCTGCAGGTCAGCCCTGTGCTTCCTGCCGCAGTGCTCCAGGCAGGAGTTACCACTGTCCTCTTTCTTACCACTGCTTCCCTCCTCTGCAGACAGAGACTTCCTCTGGGACTCCTGGGAGCAGCGCTTTCTCCTCGGGCAGTGCCCACACTCCTCGGGCAGTTCTGCTTTCAGGGCCCATTCCGATTCAGTCGAAAGACAGGATTTGCCTTTTTTGTGCCGGTGTCTTCGCCGTTTCTTGGGTTTCTCTTCCCCCAGGTCAGTTTTCCGGCCCTTCTCATCAGCCGCCTCCTTGTGTTTTCGTCTGTGTTTGCTGGACTTTTTGTGCTTCTTTTTCTTTTTGTGTTTATGGGACCTGCCAGATTTGCTCTTCCCCATTACGCTTTTACTACTCTCCTCTACCTCTCCCTTACTAACACTCGCCAAGCAGGACTCCAGCTTGTTCTGGGAGCCACAGTTGGACAGAGATTTGGTTTCCATTTTCAGAGCAGAACTGTTGGCTACGCTTTCTGCCTCCTTGGGTTTGCTCATCTCACCAAGTTCTGTGCTCTGACCACTTTCTTTACAAAGCCCCCCTGGCTCCTTGGGTTTCTCTGCCCCTTTGCCTTTAGCATCTTTATTGCGGGAGAGCTTGAAATCAAAATACAGGGGGTTACAACTGTACGAAACCGATGGTTCTGCTTTGGTAAATATGAGAAGCTCTGAAGGCCACTGGAGGGTCGTGCTCTCGTCTTTACTTAGGACAGGGAAAAAAGGTCCTGTGGGATGCTTTGGTCCTTCAGAGACATTCTTACAGCCTGAGGCAGGCTGTGGGGCTTCTTTAGCAGTGTCTGGCTCAGGGAGGTTGCTCTCTGTTAGGTGTTTGCTCTCCTGCACACTCGCATTTTCCAGGACTTCTTTTAGCTCAGTTTTGCTCTGCTGAGCTGTGCTTTCAGTAGTGCTCTGCTCCTTCTGCTGCCCCGTGCTCTCAGCAGCCTTCTCTGGGTGCTTGTTGGGTTTGGGTTTTGGAGAACCACCCTTTTTAACTTCATGGGTGGCTTTTTTGTTCACATTTTCAGCTTCCATTTGTTCGGTAGACTTCATGAAAAGCAGGAATTGAAAGTTAGGCTTCACTTTACAATGGGCTGGGGGAATATAGTGGTAGTATTCTGGTTCAACTGCCATTGGTCCATCTTCTCGTCTCATCTTTTTTAGTTTCGATAAGGTAGTGGCTAGAGACCCGCTGTCTTTGTCATGTTGGTCATCTTCCTCTGCCTTGCCATCAGAATTATTTGTGCTTTCACCCTCACCAGGTTTCTGCAGGCTCCCTGCCTCTGAGGACCCTTTCTCATCAGCTTTTGCTCCATCTGCAGCGCTCGATTCTTCCACATGGTCCTTGAAAACAGAAGCTATGGTCTCAAGCTTTACTGGAGTTTTCTTTGCAAATGAAAAAGACACACCTATCTTCTGCAGGGGAGTTCCCAAAGTACTCTTGATGCCAAAGCTGATTGCCTGTGCTCCCTGGATGGGCATTTGGCTTGGTGTAACAGTGCCAGCGACTTGTCCAGTGTTTAGGAAACCTCTGTCCATACTCATCTCTGAAGCTTGGCCAGAAGTCGACTGGATGAAAGAGCTGCTGTTGGCTGCAGAATCATCACCATCATCTCCACCTTCCTCATCCACAGCCACCGTTGTGGTTCTGAACATGGGTCCGCTTCCAGGAGCGCTGTATGAACAAGTTAAAACAGAGGAAACAGCTGACTGCCACTTGTACACCCCTGCAGATGGATTCATGCCTAATTTAAAAGCCTTTTACACAAAGCTGTGGCTGCCCCATCCCTGGCAGTGTTCAAGGCCACATTGGACACAGGGGCTTGAAGCAACCTGCTCTAGTGGAAGGTGTCCCTGCCTGTGGCAGGGGGTTGGAACTGGATGAACTTTAAGGTCCCTTCAACCCAAACCATCCTGGGATTCTATGACTTCAAGTACTCTGGTATCCAAAAAATACACATTAAAATAGCATTATATGATCATCTGTTAATAAAAATAACTAACTGCTGGATAAAGCCATTTGGGGATGCTCTGGACTATGGCTTCAGTGAATTCACTCCCACCAAAACCACAGCACGAGGTGTGGTTTGCTCTCCGAACCTGTGTGGGATTAGAGGAGCCAGAACGGCAGCACAGCCCAGGGCTGCAGCCCCAGGCAGGACTTTACACACGAGTGCCCTGAGGGTGCTCAGGGATCACCCCACTCACCATTCAGGCTGCCTCCTCTGCTCAGCCAGCTCGTGGAGGCGCCGCAGGGCCTTCTCCTGCTTCCTTTCATCTTTACGTGATCTTGAAGAGACGTTGCGAGCAAACTCCCTCTGCTTGAGATCTTTCAACC
>NW_009933157.1:0-31163 GCF_000696875.1 Nestor notabilis | reverse complement strand
CCAGGAATGGATTAGATCAAAGTGGTCTGGGGTGAAGTGTCCAAAAGCAGCTATGCTGTAGCACTGGAAGTGCACTGTCAAGCCCCTCCCCAGGAACATTCATTGAGCTAGGATGGAGTGACAGCATCATAGCTCAACAAACCACATGGAGCACATTGCCATCCTCCCAGTAGCTAAATGAAAAGACAACTGTTGATCACTTTTGGCTATTTCAAGTCTGTGTATCCATATTTCCAATCGACATTACTGGTTTTCTTTAGCATGTACAATAAAGCTGATTTCAAAGCAACAAGCATATTCTGAAGGAAAAGGGGAAAAATAAAGGACTGCTTTTGCTGCTCTTGCAGGGTGCAGATGTACTTGACAAACAGTGCATGACAGAAGTCTTAACAGCATGGACAGAGAGGGATTAGCTGGTGCAAGAGTTATCCAGGTATTACATCTTCCAAAAGCAATGTACAAATTACATCGGAGAAGGTGCCAAAAATCCCATGCAAATGATTCCAGAAAGCAAAGAAATAATACAACATACACCACAAACAGTTACTTGCTGATGGCAGTTCTGAGATGGGGTCTCAAGAAACAAAATGCTCTAAAATGTAGTGGGGTCTTTTGTGGTTGGATACTTGAGAGAGCAGAACCACCAAGTGCTCCAGGAATCCTGGCACAGGAAGGAGTCAACAGAAACCCAAGGGATTCCCAATGTTGTAACGTCACTGAGGAAATCTAGATATCTAGTTCTAATAGAAATGGGATATCCAAGACCATAGGAAATGTCTAAAAGTCCTTGTCTCAAACCTCTGAATACATGAGAAAACTCATAAGGCTTTTTTAAAGCACTTGCAGAAGTTTAAGTGACAGAAAGCAGCAAGGAAAGACCTTTCCCACCCAAAGGGATTAACTTTTCTTTTTTGGTACACAATATGAAACCCTTCCAAAAGACCCAATTCCAGAAAGTATTATGGACCCAGCTTCTGAGGAAGTTTCATGTTTTTCAGGCATTTCATGAAGGGCCTGAAAGACTAAAGGGATCAAAGCAGTAGTCACTTTAGAAAGCTTCTTGTACAAGATGTATAAATCATTGGTGATTTGTAAATGCACCCTCTGGCTGGCTGACTGCCTCTTGGATGGAGCAAAATCACCATAGAATGGTTTGTGTTGGAAGGGACCTTAAAGCTCATCCAGTTCCAACCCCCTGCCACGGACAGGGACATCTTCCACTAGAGCAGGTTGCTCCAAGCCCCATCCAAGTCAGGCTGGACCTCACAGGAACAGTGGATCTGAAAACTAACCCAAAGCTCAAATGAGAGGCATTAAGTTGGCCCAATGTAAAGAGAACATTGCTTTGTGAAAAAGGGGGAAGATTTGACAAGACAGAGGATTTTCTTACCTAATGGTATTTACTAAATGTGGTTGAGTGTTACCAAAATCAGAGGGGAGGACACACAGAAAAAGTTATAGCTATAGACACTAGTAGAAAGAAACTCACTCTTGTGATCTGGCCTCCAAAATTAGAAGGGTTTGCTTTCAATACATCAGCTGAAAACGTCACATCACAAAGAAGAAAAGAAAGTAAAAATGTAACAAGAGTGGAAGAGAGGAAAAAATACAAAAAGCAAGGATTAGTGCCCAGGCTGCTGCTGGGGTGTGAGCTACTCTATGGAGCAGGAACGAGCCAGTGAAGCTACAGGACAGAGCTCAGGGAGTGTGGAGCAGGAGCGGGGACGCACATACACATACACGCACAGACACAGCAATGATCCCACCTGGAACAACAGAGCTACTTTCACCAGAACAAGTAAAGGGCTCCAGGGTTTTGTGGTGTATGTTCAATGGTGAAGAGTGAATTTTTTTCCAAGAGGGAGGAAAAAAAGGACAAAAGAAGAAGTGGGCTAAGCAATGCTATCAGCTTTTTCATGCTGATTCCAAGAGCGGCTCTAAATGCTCCAGGAAGTTAAAGTCACCAACAGCTGACAAAACTATTGCACTGGGGTTTGATGCCAAGTCTCTCGATCACTCATCCCTTTGGAAAACGCATGGCCTGGCTATTTACCACAGAATGAACTGTGACCTTTTCCTTTGGAGAGGAAGGTGCAATGGTGCACTGGGAAACCCAACCCCAGCCATGGCCTTAAACATCTCCTGGGAAAGCAAACGGGCTGCGAGTCTGTTGGCAATGCTGCAGCTGCCTGTGATGCCTTCATTACAACAGACAGTTTTAATGGAAACAGAATTTGCTGCCTATTTCCTTAAATGCTGATCTTTGTGTGTCTCTGCTCCCCAGACCTCCCACTCTCTGCACACATAAACTAGAAGTGATGAAGCAAACACACTATCCTGGTGCGCTGCAGCTCCAGGACAGGCAGCGCAGCAACACCTGGCCACACCGGTACCGGAGCCCTTGAGGGTGACAAACCACCAACCCTGGTTTCAAGGCTGCCGAGAATTTACTACTCCCCATATGAGGGAGAAGTTGGTCTGATTTTGGGAAGCTGATTTTACAAAGGATTAAGATCTCAAGGCTGAGTTTCTTTTTGTTGCACACCAGAAATAAGAAGGGTCTTGCTGGGGAAGTATGGGATAGAAAAGCTCCACAACTGCACTATGCCATCCCCTTGGGAATGTAAAAATCATAGAATCCCAGCCTGGTTTGGGTTGGAGGGGACCTTAAAGCTCATCCAGCTCCAACCCTCTGCCACAGATCAACACTGAACTTACAAAATAGCCAGAACTTTTAAAGATACCCTGTCAGTGATTGTCACCTCACTCACTATTTCAAGTGCATCACTGAATCCAGTCATGTATCCACACAGAGAACAGTGGATAACCAGGTAAGCATAGCTCTGCCCACCCTCCTCCCCAGACTTAACTGGAGTGAAGCAATTAAAAGCCTGAAGTACAATTTCACAGCAGTAAAAGCAGTGTGTGGAAGCAGTGAAATGCTTTTTACCATGCTCCAGGGCTCAGCCTTCCCACAAAGCTATTTCAAGTAAATCGATATTTAAGCTCGGTTTACACTAAAGAAATTTCCATCTAATCCTTAGGCAAAGGTTCATTATTTTAATCCTCCAAAATCTCTAAATTACTTTTTGGAGCACACCATATGGGTGCTTCCCCCCCCCAACACCAGGCAAAGATGTTTAGCCAAGAATTTAATGTAGCCACTGTATCATCCTCAGAGGGCTTCTCCTCACTAACTCAGGAACAGGAGCCCTGGGAACCCATCTTAGAGTGAAACCAGCCTTTCACCACAGTGCTCAGCAAAGCTATCATTTCTTCAAGAGGATTAAAGCCACCAACATGCATTAAATCAAACACACAGCTCTATTGCTACTAGAGGATTTCAACATTAGGAAGCATTTTTTCATCATAGGCAGTGTGTTTTCTGAGGAAGCAGCAACACATTTCCAAGCTGTAGGATGAGAGTGACCATGAAGCCAAGAAATCCTACCCTGCTGGTTTATTACTTCAGCTCTAAGGACCACATCAGTGCCCACAAACAAGGACACAGATCACAGTTTGCCCAAATTCCTGCCCACTAGAAGCAGTACTTCATTGCCTCAAGCCTTCCTTCAGCTTGGAACTGTGTTTTATTAATAGCTGCCACCCACCTCAGCTTTGTAACAAAGAATAGTATTTTAACTTTTCAGCCTTGTTTCTAACAAAATTACTCAGAAGTCTCCAAATTTCCATGGGAATGCAAATTGAGCTCCTCAAGAACAGGTTTTCTGTAAGATCTGCAGCTACCTCAGTGCTCCAACGCAAAGAGGTCCTGGATCATCTCCCAGTCACTGCATAGCTCAGGAGTGGCCAAACTGGCAACCACCACCATCACCTTATGATTCCCTTCAAATTGGCTTCAATGAGCTGCACTCAAGCATCAGTGAAAAGCTCCCGGGTGAAATGAAAAGGGGACAGTGAGGATCCAGGAGCTGTTTTAACACGAAAACCCTCAGCCCGTGCTGTGACAATGGTGCAGGAGGTTTTGCTGGTGAGATGATGTGGAGGGAAGACCTGCCCAGGACCCAGCTGGAGTGCGTGGCTTTCCAGGTTTCTGGTAAAGGGATTTCCTATGCTTCTGTTGTCAAAGCCATGGAGTTTCACTCTACGTGAATGCCCATTCAAGAGGCATTCTTTGCCTAAAATTGCAGAGCAGAAAGGGAGTGTGATCCTCAGAATCAAGCACTCTGCTACACTGCTTTGCTAGACCTGAAGATCCAAGACTTCCATGAGAAGCCTTCATTCAGGAGAGCAGGATAGACTGCCCTATGGGATCCATGTACCATGAGATTTCAGACTTCCTCCTCCTTTGAGACAGGAGACAGCTCATGGAACAGCACAAGGGTGTCAGAGCCTGCTCCTCCCCTGCTATTGCTCTGGAGTTTCTCTGCCAACCCCTATTAAATAGGAGGATAATGCACTTTTCCATTACATGCCAGCACATTTCTGCCTTCCTGAACTTTTGACATGTGCTTGATTCTCTGCCACAAAAGCTTCTAGGAGTGAACTACACCATTAGCTAAATAAGAGCTCAAAGGATGGCAACCTTTACAGTTTCACAAGAGTGAGAACACAAGCCCTGCTTATATCTGGTAATCAACATTCTTTGCATGCTCAGAAATGAAGCGGAAAGAGCAGAGGGGAAATGGCACGAAACTGAAGCTTCATCTCATCTTCATTTCTTCCCTGACACCTCGGTTTCAATTTAGGAAAACATATCCTGTGTTAACAGCACATGGATACCCCAACACCACCAGTCACAGTGCCCAGTTCTCACATAGTCATAGAATGGTTTCAGCTGGAAGGGACTTTAAAGATCATCCAGTTCCAACCTGGAAACCAGCTTCCCAGAGAAGCATCTGGAGGTCTTGGTGGACAACAAACCACCATGAGCCAGCCATGAGCCCTTGCAGCAAAGGCAGCCACCAGTTCTACCACCAATGCAAGCAGAGCATTGCAAGCAGGTTGAGAGGGGTGATCTTTCCTTTGGTCAGTCCTGGTGAGGAGTACTGGGTGCTGAATACTTATTTTATGGAACACTCTCCCTACAGAAGGGCTCTTCTCCGAATGCATTTGCCATCAGCAAGCGAGCAGCTCAACAGCTAAAACTGGGCTGAGAAAAACACTGTGGGGTTTTCTGAGGGTAAAAAAGCCTCCCATGTAACACCCACTACCTCAGAGATTCTCTCTCCAGTTTCCTACATCCAAGCAGTGCTTGAAGACACACGTTGCTGGAAAGCATAAGTGCAAATCTCCCCAAACCAGGAAGTTCAGGGTTTGGATTTAGAGGACTCATCAGCCACAGAAGGGACTGTGCTGGTAATTTTATTGTGCTTTAATAGATCCCTCCCCCTCACCATTAGAAGCAAAGCTCCAAATAATGAGGGCGTGAAAAGAACTGCAGATCTGTAGTCTCAGTTCTTGGGTTCCACCCTCTTTCCCAAATAACTTCTTTATGGAAATACATTCCCTCTGTCCTTTTATAAAGAGAACCTATGGAGAATTCATCATCTACACCTCCAAAATGCCACACACTTCAAAAGAACATGCAATGAAAGCTACACGAAAGCCTGCATTTCAATCCTGGTCAGGGCTCTCACAGTGAACCTGGCAGAGGCTCACATAGGACCACGTCTGGTGTTCACAGGGAGTGTGGAAGGTGAATGTTTTTATTCTGTTGGGTCAGTGACTGAGGGAACCGCTCAACCCTTCACTGGGATGTGAGCAGGGAAGAGGTGAAGCTCTACAAGACTATGTAAATTCTTGATGAAGTAAACTAAGAGTAAGAGCTGGCTGCAAACACTACATTACTTACACGTGAGGTAATTCCAACTGTAAGAATTTCTGCAAGCTGCTCCGAGTGATGGGCAATACAGATGAGTTTTGCTTGATACGAATACACAAACAGGGGACAATCCCAGATAAGGTGTGCCACATCTGCATGCAAATCTAACATGAAGTAATCTATCTGGATGTCAAAACCCACAACCAAAATGAGGACCCATGGGACGTAAAGCCCTAAGAACACAGGCCTACTAAATCTGGAGTATTCTGTGATTATGGGAGCTCTCAAGCATATGGACACAGCCTATCTGCAGGAAAGCAGCACGAAATACACTGGGGCCATCTCAACTTCCCAAGGACCTTGAGAGCTGCAGTAGAAGTTCTTTTTCTACATTTGCTGCCTTTTGTATTTGTCTGGTAATTATTATAACTCTTGACAGTCAGGACCACGTAACACCCAGGGCAGGGGTTCTTCATAAACTACCAGTCCTACTTGGCAGGGACACCTTCCACTAGAGCAGGTTGCCCCTGTGTCCAACCTGGCCTTGAACACTGCCAGGGATGGGGCAGCCACAGCTTCTCTGGGCACCCTGTGCCAGCGCCTCAGCACCCTCACAGGGAAGAGTTGAGTTCATTTTTCCTCTTGCAGGGCCATCTTGCATGAACCCAAGTCACTTTTATTCCCCTGACTTCCCTGGAGAGGGACTGACCATTTGGTGACTAGAGAGGGTCACTGTTCTTTCAAACATCTGTACTCCTCATTCCAAGAAATAACTTCATTTCAGAAAATCTAGGGCACAACATTGCACACCTCCAGCAGGATGTTTACAATGACTTCAACAGGCCAATGCTTTGTGATGAGAAATTAAAGATGATTTTCCCTGTTAAAATAATCTAGAAATACTGCCTTTTGGACAGAAAGGTGTTGAGGTCGATTCAGACATATCCAAACACAACATGAAACCAGAATAGTCAGGAAATGATCATAATAAAACCTCCCCTTTAATTGTTTGGTGTTGACAAGTTGGTGGGTCCAGAATTTATCCGGTAGGGATCAAGCCACTTACCTATCATCCCTGTTTCGCAATAATCCTGAGTTCCTTCCTGGAATACAAGACAGTGTCTTTATAACTGGGGAGTGGAAAGGGATCTGAGGATGTAACAGCTATTTCCAGGGACAGCCTAATGCTCACTGAGGCGCAGAAGGAACAGGCAAACACTTCCACAGCATGGGGATGTGTAGCTAAAAATACTTCAAGGCAAAAATGATCCCATGGAAATCTGTCCAACGAGCTGAGGAAAAGGCAAAAGGAAGCACTGGTGCCGCAAGAATTACCACTGAGAAGACAAAACATTGCAAATAATATACACCAAGCTGGTCTCCTGTGATCAGCTAGGTTACTGCAATGCCTCATCTTTCTGAGAGCCTCCTGATTAGCCTACCTTGAAGAGAACTTGATGGTTTTCCTCAAAACATTTACGTTAGCCTTTCTGGAACGTTGCCTTCTTCTCCAAAGAGGCAAAATCCCAAACTTCACATGCCACATCTTATAAAAAAGCATTTTTTCTTTAAACTACCTTAAAATTTAGAGTAGACTGTTGGAAATGAGCCTCCCTTGAGCAGCAGTGGCCAGCAGAGGTGAGCTGGCGTTACTGTCCAAATTCACCTTCATTATTTCTAGGTAGTTTCAAGTTCACTCACTGAACACTGACCCAAGAGGGTGACACACATTTTGTGGCATAAAGCTGGACCAGCATTTTTTTTCCCTAAGCAAAGCATGATTGCTGCTATGTTTAAATCCCTGTGTGTCTAGAAATTAATGCTGGGTGACAGAGTGAGAGTTCGAGGGCTCATTTTCTCGAAAACCTGCCTGAAGTTATTGGAATGGGTGAAAATTATCCAAGAACATGACCCAAGAGGGTGACACACATTTTGTGGCATAAAGCTGGACCAGCATTTTTTTTCCCTAAGCAAAGCATGATTGCTGCTATGTTTAAATCCCTGTGTGTCTAGAAATTAATGCTGGGTGACAGAGTGAGAGTTCGAGGGCTCATTTTCTCGAAAACCTGCCTGAAGTTATTGGAATGGGTGAAAATTATCCAAGAACATCTATTCCTTAAAAAAAAAAAAAAAAAAAAAAAAAAAAAAAAAAAAAAAAAATCACCAGTACCCCAAATTCTTTCTACTGATGGGGAGATTACACCACCCTGTGTGTTCCCATGACATTTTTTTGCAGGACTCCTTTCATACCAATGAGGGGTGGTTGTCTTCCACAGGTTTGTTTCTCTTTCCATGGCATCTCTAGATGCTAGAAAAACCCTCAACCTCGTCAACCTCATAGAACCCCAGACTGGTTTGGGTTGAAGGGACCTTAAAGCTCATCCAGCTCCAACCCCTGCCATAGGCAGGGACACCTTCCACTAGAGCAGGTTGCTCCAAGCCCCTGTGTCCAACCTGGCCTTGAACACTGCCAGGGATGGGGCAGCCACAGCTTCTCTGGGCACCCTGTGCCAGCGCCTCAGCACCCTCACAGGGAAGAGCTTCTGCCTCAGAGCTCATCTCAATCGCCCCGCTGTCAGGTGAAAGCCATTCCCCTTGGCCTGTCCCTACAGGCCCTTGTCCAAAGCCCCTCTCCAGGTTTCCAGGAGCCCCTTTAGGTACTGGAGCTGCTCTAAGGTGTCCCCTTCAGGAGCCTTCTCTTCTCCAGGCTGAACAAGCCCTCACATCAGTCTCCCTATTAATCACCCAAGGGATTTAAACAGGAGTTGACATAATCATACTGCATCACCACCCAGTAAGAATGTGACACAAACAGGTTCTTCCACCTCCTAAATAGATGCGTGTCATTGCACTCAGGTTTCAAGCCAGCTGATGGAAAGCTCCAGGTGAAGTTCACTGCTATCGGGTAGCACAACTGCGCCACCAGCTCGGCCAAAGCAGCCCCTTTTCCCAGCACAAAGCAAAGGAATGAATTTCTGCTCCTAATTCTATTAAACCACAGTTCATCACAGTACTCAAACAGGAATTGCCCTGCCAGGAGAATTCTTGTTAACACTCCCTTCAAGCTATCACATCCTATACTTGATACATGGGAGGAAAAAATCCCCAACTCATGCTCTGTAATGCCGTAATCTTGGTTTTAATCTGTTGCTTCACTGCTATTTTGCAAGATCTAGTACTCGACAGCACATCCTCCTGAAGTTATCAGCATTTGAATGATTGCATCCTTAGAATTTATGACTAGGAACATCCAAAAACCTCCTTTGAGCAATTTCAACCTGAGATGAGCACAACACTGCTACCTGCTGTACATTCACATCTCATTCAGCAGCCTCAAATGGTTAGATCAGGCTAACACATGAACTTGTAGGGTTTACTGTGCAATCTAAAGTACGATGTAGACACTACGGTACATCCCTACCTTGGGAGCAAAGACAGTTCCACAGGGATTCTGAATCTTTTCCCAAGAGTTCCAGAATTTGGGAAGTGCTCCTTTTTCACAATTCCTTTGCCACAGCCCATGAATTCCCAATCTGTTGTCAGCAGCTTGACAGAACACAGACTAAAGTAACGAACACGTACACGTGGCACATCAGCAGCAGTCGCCAAAGCTGCACCACATTAAAAGCTGATGCAGACTGGGAACCCTCCATCCCCACAGGTCCTCTCCCCAGTTCAACAGCAGCCCATTTGGTGGGTCATTCAAGACCAGGCTCCTTGATGCCAACCATGGGCTGGGTTTTTTGTTTGTTGGGGTTTTAAATATACAGTGGGCATAAGAATCTGGACCAGTGACATGAGAGACCTATTCCTGGGGCTGTAAGGAAAATACCATACACTGGGGAAATTCAAAGTGTTAACCACAAACCAAGACCACTGCAGTGAGTAACAAACTGATGAGCTGTGTTATCAACACTTGTTTACCTGCTTGTGAGCGTGATCATAAGAGTTGATGTGGTTGTCAAACTCTTGATGCTTTTGGTACTGCTTGTCACAGAGTTCACAGTAGAAGTTTGCTCTGAGGTCTTCCAGTGCCTTGGCAATTGCCTTTTCTTTGTCAACATAATCCTGCAAAGTTCACACACAAAAACAAAGCTTCTCTTAAACTTCCTGGAAAACAAACCAGAAGATGATCTTGTCCTAAGGTATCAGTACATGTGGTGCTGATGGCAGGAAGGCAGTTTTGTGGATGCAGGAGGAGAGTTGCTGGATTGTCAGAGATGAAAAAACGAGGTTCAAAGCCTCAGCCTTCCCACACAAACAAACTGGCAGCTGCCTGCTCACAGAAGATGTGCAAAATACTCATCAAACCAAGGAAGATCACTGCTTTTGGTACAAAATCTTTGAATTTCAATGCTGATACTTCCTCCATTTTGAGTGCTAACAGATGTCTGCTTCATCTCAGTTTGTCTGCAACTCAACAGGGAGGAATGCAGAGCTGGGGCTGGCAAAGCACAGCACAGAAACAGTGGAGACTAACTCACTCCAGTGTAGTTCTACAGTCAGACAAATCCTCCCAGGAGCAATGCTGTCCATTAAGCTGAGCTCAAACACAGTGGTTACACTGGGAGTAGGTATAGGGAGTTGCCAGTTAGTAAAAGAGGGGAAGACCACCTTAAAGGTTGCTGATGGTACTTTTTTTCCTTGTGTAATTCACCATTAGGCGCAAACCCAAAACTCCAAGCATAGGAGGTGTCTAAGTTGGCAGTGATCACATCCTCCCCTCTTCAATTACAATCCCACCAGCAAAGTTAAAACATCACCCAAAACCCAAGCCAGGGCAGGTTTATCTGATGCACACAGAAGAAAAGCTACAAATGCTGCATTAAAGTGTAGTGTACTACCATCAGCACAGCCCACGCAGCCTGTTACCAATGGCACTTCAACTGGGATAGGGAGAAATCCTAGAATTCAAACTAACCTTAAATGTGAGAAAAAGCACTGAAGAGTTGAAGAGATCCAACTCTTCAACACAAACTTCTTAAGGGGAATTTCCTCATGTGAGCAAGAGCAGGTAGCAAACATTTAAGAATGATCTACTAGGAAAGCTCTTGTTCTAAGATCTTGTTCAAGGCAGTATGATTGATCCCCCATATTGCTACCACAGCAAAATGACATTCAAATATTGCTGAGCATGTTTTCTACCATGCAAAACTCATGTAAAAAGTTTCAACAGGGGGGAAAGATCTGAAAAATTCTAGAGCTAAAAAGCTGTTCTCCTTCTAACTACAAAAATCTACTTCAAGTTCCTGCCTCCATCTATCACCAGAGCCCCTTGTTAAGAAATAATCAACACAACCACGTAGAGGTTTGTGCCTGGGGCAGGTCCCCAGGAAGACAAAAAAGGGAAACAGAGCAGTGTGAGCTCCCCAGAACAATGACATGTAAAGTTCCTCTGCAACCCTGACCAAGCTTCCTGCGCCATGTGCCGGGGTTTTGTCAGGAAGCATCCTGTGGCTCAACAATGCAAACACAGCCAGCTGAAAGCTCAGGATCCCTACAAAAGGAGGGAATTAAAGAGCATTTCTTGCTTGCTTCTTGGTTGTGGAGTTCTCTGGGATTCCTTTGAGACTCACTGAATGGCTCATCAGGATGCAGCCACAGTTGGCAGTTGCATAATGGACTCCTGCAGAGCAGTGGAAAAATGAGGCTGGCAGAGATTTCCCGCAGATGAAACCAGAAAGGCAAGAGCCTGATGTTAAAGCCCACTGATAAAAACACAGCAGAGCTGGGAGAGGCTGCCACCAAGCTCCTGAGGGGAAAAAGCCAGTGCTGAATAGCAGCAGAGACAAAACAGTCTTGGAGAGCAACACACCTTCAACTGCGTTTGAAAAGACAACTGCAAAACCCAGGGACTTCCCCATAAATCATGCTGCAGATCTGAGCTAAAGCATCATGCCATGCAACTCACACACCAACCAACCACTCTGAAACCAAGGAATGCTTCCCACTCGACAGCTGCTGTCTGACAGGAGCTGGAGGGGTGCTGCCGGAGGGACCCAGGCTTTGGGCCACGTGCTGATGAGAAGGGTCCATGGCATGGCCAAACCTCCCCTCTGCAGCTTGCCCATGCTCTCATCCAGCCCATGGGAACTCTGATGACAATGCCCTGGTTCAGTACCTTGTACTTCTGCCTCAGCTCCTCGGTGTCCTCCTTCTCCACCTCCAGCACTCTCCTCCGCTCGGTGGCATCTTCAGCGTAATCAAGCTTAAAAACAAACAAGGAGAGGCTGTGATTTGTCCCAGGAGCACTCTGTGGCGCTGAGACTGACCGGGTGGGCAACTTCAACAAGATGAGGTTTGAAACAGGATCTTTGCCTGTGGTGCTTCACTTCCCCTGTTGTGCCATCCCACAGTGGAACCCACATGGGAACTGATTCATTAACCCCTGTGGGGTGAAGGCTCCCGGCAGCTCATCCACTGCCAGCAGCAACCTCAGCTTTATGGAAGGGAATTCCAAAGCCCAGAAGTGCCAGCCTCAGAACTCAGGTACCCACAGATGAACAGAGGATGTGTTTTAGGAGAAGTGTTTCTTACTGTGTTGATTTAAGAGTGAGTTTTTCTTTACCTGTGATGCACAAACCCTCACTTTTAGGTTTCTTCCCTATCCCCAAGAGCCAGGCAAGGAGGGATGGGACACATGGCAGGAGCTCAGTGACTTACCTCCATTTCCATCCGCCCCATGCCCATGACATCATACTTGACAACGATAGGGATGGGATCTGTCCTCCCTGGAAGAGGAACACACAGAGAGGCGGTCAGTGGCTGCTCTGTCACTGCAGCTCGCTTTACACATTGGGTTTGGGTGGTTAGAGATCTTGCCTTGGAGTGCAGAGACCAGAAAGCTACAGTGAACCAAACACAAGCCATTCTCACAGCTTACAGCCAAACTGCTTCTTAGCTCCAAACCAGTTAAGAGTGAGATGCACCCCGGGTACTGATCAATGGTATTTTCTGAACATTAACTGCTCACATAAATTACTGGCGTGGTCAATGTTCAGCTGTGACAAGTCCTAGAGCGGGACTTGAGAAATGCACCTTCCCCTCAATGCTTCCACATCAGGCAATGAGTACTCATCTGCTGATATGAGCAAAAAAGCTATTAAATACCTCTTCCTGCTCTGCCACATTGATAATTCATCAGGACTTTCCTGTCCAAGATGTGGAAGCCTCTCTCCCTTCCTGCACCAGCTTTATCCCTCCCTCCCCATGAGTCTGGGAGGCTGACTGAGAAGCGTGGCTCTGAAGCCAAACTTCCTCCAGCCCCAAGGCCCACTGGCCATGTAGGCCAGGCCCTGCTTGCCCTGCTCTGCAGAGCTGCTCCCGTGCCCACTGCTCCCCTGTAAGCTGTGAAAAGGACGAGTTGCGAAGAAAATTGACTTTGAACTAATCAAACTATGCTGGAGATTTGTTTTTGGTTTTTGAAATAAAACGTATCTTTAATCCACTCATAACCAGCCAAACAAAGCAAAATGGGGCAGACAAGCACTTTACTACCACAGCTTTTGGGGTTTTTTTTGGTTTCAATTCTTATTCTCTTTCTTTTTACATCACAACTGGCGCTGGGTTGTGATGTAAGCCCACAGAACAAGTACTTACCTTCTCCGGAGCACACCTTGAGTGAGAAAACAGAACGTTTACTGCCCTTATCATTGCTCTTTGGTTTGGTGTAAACAACTGGTTTGTTATACACACATACACAGATATTATACCTTTGGGCTAAAAAGATCTACAGGTTTTAATCGTGCCAAAAATAGTCCCTAGAGCCACATTCACAGCAGGTTCAAGTCTTTGAGACTGCCTCTGAGAAACTGGAGAGGCATCAAACATCAACTTCTCTCTTCTCCAATCTATCTCTAGCTCCAATATCGCTCTGGCTCCTCCAAAGAGTGAAGATCCCAGAGGGAACCTGCACTGCTCAGATTTGGGTCTTTTTAACTCTTTAAGTCCAGAGACTTGTGGTTTTCTATCAGAAATAAGTCAATTTAATCAATTGCTTTTAGCTTTTGTTGGTACACCCAGGAATTTGAGTGGCAGAGCCACCAAGGGCACAACCTGATCCAAGATGAGAGTCCAGCTGGAGCTTTCGCTCGGCTCTTTGCCACGTTCTCCGGTTGAGGAGGTTTCTCTTCTGCCCAATGGTATAATAAATCAAGCAGTGACTGCAATTTTTAGCAAAAGGACCAAATTAAAGACAGGTTATAAAAATGACTTCCTAAGTGCAATATCACTTTCATAACGTCTCAGCCAGGGATTTACTGGGAAGTGGGAACCCAAATGGAAGGGCTGGCGCAAGCACCAGCAACATGGTCAGGTTTTTATCCAAGCTTTTGTCTTTTTGGTTTAGTTTGGGTCTTTTTTTGGTTGGTTCTCCAGCAATTGAGATGTCTGGATGCAGCCTCATTGCCCTGGTAAACCCCTGTGTACAAACAATGCATCAGTACTTTTGCCTTCTAAGGCAGTCAAAGTTTTCTTTTTGGGTTGTTTTGGTTTGATTTTACAAAATCTCTTTGGAAATTGCAGTAGCAAGTGCTAGTGCCCATCGTGGTGGGGGGGGAAATCACGTTTGGACAGTATTAGAAATTTATGTTTAAACTGATTTTGGCAGTTCTAACACAAACAGAAACATCCCTTCTTAGCAATACCCTTTTAATGAACAAGGATCAGACAAGTGTGCATAAAGAAAGGAAAGGAAAGGAAAATGAAAGACCAAGCAGAAGGATGATGGCTACAACAGAGAAAGTAAGCCTAACATATTGGTGCACTGATGACAAAAGGAGTAATTCAGTCTGAAAATAAAAAATTACCACTGCTAAGTTTACCATCACCACAACAAGTCCAGGATCATAACGCTGTAAAAAAGAAACACCATTTGTTAGGCAGAAACCATCAGGGGCAGAAATAGGCCGTTTGCAGGTAGGATGGGTTAAAAAGATAATCAATAACAACACGAGGCTTCTTCCTCACCCTCCACCCCATCACCGTGCTTCGCCCTGTGGAACCAGGGAGCGATTTTGAGCCGTGGTGACTTGATTCCAGAGCTGCAACCTGGAAGCTTTGGGTGTTGGAGGAGGTTGAGCTGCTGGTGACGGCCCAATTTCAGAGGCACATTTAAGCAGGCAGTGTAAAAAGGAGACAAAACAGAATCTTAAGGCAATTAAAATACTTTGGGTCAAAAGGAGCTGCGTTTGCAGGCAGAAGAATATTCAATGGGAAAAGCAATGTTTGTTTTCAACTTAACCATCATTTTGTTATGAATGAACCACCTCAGAGCACAGAACACAACTCCCGGCAGCAGCACCGGTCCCCACCACTGAAACCAACTCCCTCCATGTCCCAGGAAAACCACTGAGGGAAGGGAGTGGCCTCTGTGCTGCCCCACTGACTGCCAGGGAGATGGACAACAACCACAGAGGAAAAGGGGGTTTTTAAAGTTAAGCTTTTTACGTACTCCTTTTAAAGAACTTCCTCAAGCAAAGGTACTCCAGAGCTACTGTGCGTGACAAGGGGATCTTCACCAGCATGGAAACACGGTTCTCGGGCGCTGGGGGGCTCCCAGCTTTAGGGTTCTGCTGACTTTTTCAGGTACACCAACATGCTTTGAAGGGAAGAACAGCTTCCAAGACAAGGCAAGAATTCCCACATCTCCCACCACTGCGCAGGGATGCAAGTGCTGCCTCACAGACAGGGACCCCCCCCCCCAGTAAATCACACAGACCACACAAAGCTATGTCTGTCAGCCCACACCCCAGACAACTTCTTTTTGTTCTGAAGCAGGTCACAAACTCTTTCCTTTACAGACTGGTCATACCACACAGGCTATAAACCCCGAAACAGAGAGGGCTATTGTATAAAGACAATTCCACACATAGGGTAAAACCTCTATGGAGAGGACAAAGCACAAACCTCCAATGGGATGGGAAAACCAACAGCTTACACAAGAGTCACAGCTTAGAAAATCCAATCTCTTCAAGTAAATTAAGTTTAATTTCATTCAGAAGTGGAATGAGAGTTCAAAACCGAGCAGATACACTTGTGTTGTTTTCCTCTTCCCAAAGAGGTGGGGAAAACTTGCTCCCAGCTTGTGAGAAACTGCTCATCACCAAAATATACCCCAACAGCCACCCCATTCCTAGAGCCCATTCCAGAGGGGAGCTGGGCAGGGAGGAGGCTTCTCCAAATTCACTCCTTTCTAATTGCACAAAGTTAAAGGATCTGAACAAATCCTTTGCCAACAGTGCTATAAATTAATAGATCTTAGGAAAAGAATTAATCCCAAGGCTCCAGGGTGTCAGTCCCAGCCCCCAGGTTGTGCTGTACAGGAGGATTATCAGAGCCCAGCTGCAGCTGCAGGATGCGTGCTCCTGCTCTGGACACAGGGACGCTGCTGCTCTGCTCTTCCAAAGGGAATGCTGCACCAGATGGAGCTGCCATCTGAGCCCCTCCAAGAACGCTGGTGTTCTCAGCACGAGAGCAGAGGTTTTGTTTTCAACAGTCAAAGCAGAAAACAGTTTTCATGGCAATTTGCAGATGGAGAAGAGCTGCTCCCTCCATCAATGTCATGCACTGTAATAGGTGTAAGCTGCTTCTGAAGGGCTGGCTATCAACAGAGAAAGAACAGGATGCTCCCACTGAAAGAAGAGGTACCGCCAAAATGATGAGTTACCAGCACTCAATCAACTATACTGCAGTGTATCACCCACGTATAGCATGTGAGCACCAGAGAGGGGACAGAACACCCCGAGTCCTGCTCACTAGGTTGACATCTTCATAGGAATTCCTCCCAGGTACAAGTTTTGTGGGATATAATCCTTTAGGATGATTGATACAACACTTCATCGGAGCAGAACTAAGAGTTTTGGGACATGATCTTGTTGAGCTCTGAGGATTTTTACTCACTATCTTTATGCTACAACCAACAAAATCACAAGAGGAAATAGCCTCACATTGTGCCAGGGGAGGTTCAGGGTTGTCAAGCATTGGAATAAGCTGCCCAGGGACATGGTGGAGTCACTGCCCCTGGAGGTGTTTAGAAGATGTGTAGATGTTCTTGGGGACATCGGTTAGTGGTGGCCTTGGCAGTGCTGGGTTAATGGTTGGACCTGATGAACTTAAAAGTTATTTTCCAACCTTGTTGATTCTATGACAGCCCAACAGCCATCACGTTGAATATGCAAACTCCTCATTCAGCATATCAAAAGGCAGGAGATGAGGAAATCCACGGATTTTCACTGATGACAAGCCCTGGCACGCTCTGTGGTGCTCCTTGCTGCCTGAAACCCCACACTATGTTCTGAGCTCATTCTGATTGCTGCAAGCAGCAAACAAACAAGGGCAACCTTTTACCCTGGTCTCCATTGGGAATGAGATTTGTGAGCTCATCCTGTTTATGTCAAGACTTCTGGAAGGGGTCACAACAATCAAGAGATTCAAAGGAAGCCTGAAGTGTCTGTCGTCCTCAGCAACAAGCAAAGCCCCAGTGAGTAGAAACTCTTCTCAAAGTAGACAAGAACTGCACTGTGGACTTCAGCCTTACTAAGCAGGAGAGAAAGGACAAGTGAAAGACAAGTTGCAAACACCCCAATCACATGGGAAAAATCAAAGAGGAGCTCAAAGCTGCTTGGACAGACAAGGCCAGGGTGACAGTTGCAGAAAAGCAAAGAGAGTTGCCTGAACTTCTGCAAAGGAAGGCACAGAGTCTGGGCCAGAAAACATCCCTGACCCCAGCGATGATCGGTGGTATTAAAGACCAACACGGAAGGTGTCAGAGAAGAACACAGATCTTGGTTGATGTAGAACAGAAACCAGAGATGAGTTGCTGTCTTACTTCACTGGGTAAGTGGAGAGGGCTGAAGAGCCCTGCCTGATCTAGGGCCCCACTGCAAGGGTGGGGACAGGCTGTGCATGGCCAGGACTACTCACCTCTCATGCACACAGCCTTCAGTTTAACAAAGCTGCTTTAACACCACGTGAACACACAGGGTAATAAAGCCCAGTACTAAGCCAAGAGAAGGCCATCTCTGTCACAAGAAGCATGTGTCACCGAGAGCATAATGATTTCACTGGCTACATGCACTCAAGTAACCCATAAACTTACCACCCATAATCAAAGGGAAGATCTTGCACATTCAAAAGCAAACAAGGGGGCAACTGCTTCCCCAGAGGAGACCAGGGCATTAAGCAAACCTTCCTCTATGTCTGTGGTCTCGACATGGTAATGAAGATTTAGGTGATGATAGCAGGCTTTCAAAGGACACTACCCCAGCTTTTCAAAGCCAACTTCACATGAAAACATTGGGCTTAAAACTATTGCAATGATTTATATTGCAAACACAAGTGTGGAAAAATTAAGTGTACACCAGAACTCAGGCTCCTGTGAGGACACGTTAAGATACAAGAAGATCAGATTGTGTGATCTATGTCCTGGGTAAAGCTGCCAAATCACCCACATGTAATGAATAAAGGCACTGTTAAACATTTTTATCCTTTTCTTCACATTTTCTTGTATTTATCACAAAGCTTCAAAACCCAGAAGGCACTGTGACATTCCTCATCTCCTCATGGCGTTTCTCTCAGATGCTCATTGTTCCATGTTCTCGAGGCCTGACAAACATCTACTCTGTCTGCTTTTGTGACATCAGACACTTCCACAGATGGAAAAATATATTAATATATTAGCTGCGAGCCATTTGGTGAACTGGTGACAGAGCCAGGATTCCAGCCCTCTGGAATTCAAGCCCTGAGCCGCAGCTGCCAAGCGATCGCATTTGTGCCTATCTCAGTTGTTGGAGTGCTCAAAGCTCCACTTACTGCTCCCCACACATCCAAGAAACCTGGCATCCAGGAAACACAGCCTGGATCACCCACGGCCCCTGACACAGCCTTGGAACAGGGACTCCCACTGGGCTGGAGCTCCCACAGCAGCTCTCACAGAGGCCACCAGGGAAGCGCTGTTTTCCTGCCTTCGCCACAGGCTCTCTCTGCACATGTTCCAGCGCTTCCTTCAGACAGTTCTGTCCTTTCCCTCTCCTCATCCTTCATGTGTCAGGAAAACAAGAGCTTGTCTGAACAGATTTAGTGAAGGATGTGCCAAGTGAGAACCGCGCCGTTTTGGGAAGGGGGGCAGCGATAACTCCATTTATCACCACAGGATTCGAAAGGCAGAGCAGAAACCCACTTGTACTTTTCTAACTGAAAAGCCACAATAAAAAATATACTTAGATGGAGGAACTGAAGTCAAGCATTTTCTATCAAATCTGATAGACCTGACCTGATGTACTTTGTTAGAGCATTTCTATGCCCATGGAAGGATAAAATAAACCCAAGGTTCTGTTCCACACCCCTGTAACCGCTGCTTTGTGTCCCCAGTCCCACTTACACCATGAGCTGGCAGCACACCTTGGTCAACAGGAACAACAACAGCCTTAGTCCCCTCCAGACAGCTGAGGAGCAACTTTACCCATGAAGTTCCAAGGCTCAATTCCAGTTCTACACTAAACCCTGTATTATCTAAACTACTTGGTTCAACAACATAAATGAGTAGCTATGCTGTGACAAAACCATGTCTTCTGTTGCCACAGCAAGATACTACGTTCTGATTCACCTTTCAGAGCTACCACAAAAGACCAGGATAATCCCAGCCTTGGGAACACTGTGGGAACATGAACTAAATCAGTGCTTTTAACCTATCAAATTAATCACACACTACACACAGCTTGTGGTATAGGGAAACTGAACGTAACTGCTTTCTGGATGGGGCTGAAGCAGTGTTTCAAGCTTCAAGGTTGCACGTTTCCTTAAGAGAGAACTTTAAAAAGGCTAGTCTAGAAAAAAGTGGGTTTAACCACATCTTTTGCTGGGGTTCTTTTTTCAGTAGACCACAGAATTCTAGATTCCCACTTTGAGGTGTTCCTCCCTACAACCACCCTCTTCTCATTTGGTAGAGCACAACCATCCCTCGGTCTCTATCGAAAAGCAGTTCCTCAAGCCATACTTTCCAGATTACAAGAGATCCCTGTCAACTGGCCACCCCCTCTTCTGCTCTTTCATACTCACTGGCTGTGAGCAAGCTGAAGCATTGGCTCCAAATATACCACAAGTTGTTTGTGGGGAAAAAAAATGTGAAAACCATCAGGAGAAGAGATGAGCAGAGGAAGGACTCTGCTGAACTCACGATGAGCTGCTCTGACCCACTGTTCTAGCCCTTGCACTGTCAGACAAACAGCACTATCCCTATCTGATCCTCCACTCAATACATATCAAAACCAAAGCAGAAGATGCCCATGTGTTATGGTTAGAGTACAGCTGTGTCATTACAGACACAGATTATGGGCTTCCTTCTCCAAGTGGCTCAGCTCTTCCACCAGCTATGATTGCTTAAAACAGGAGTTACAGCACAAGGCAGCTTCCAAATGACTCTGCTTCTGTGGTTCTGCAGAGAAGGAGCCAACCCGCGGTGTATCTTTGGCACCACAACAGCAGATTTTTACCACCAGCAATTAGCAAGTGTGAATTTGAGGCTATGCCAGCTCCAAAGAAAGTTCAGCACTCTCACCACTGGATTACACCCACAGTGGGCAGTTAACACGAAGGAAGCCACAACAGCGCAGTCCTGGAGTGTGAAGTTCTTCTTGAACAACATGATGGCCTTACTAGAAGAAATAAGCATTTATGACCAGCAAGAATAATGTAAAGTAACTTTGAGAGTCACCAAAACTGAAGAGGGAGCCCCAGTTCAGATGAACATCTAGAATGAAAAGCTACAGCACAAAACAAGCACCCTGAACTCATCAACTTCCTTTAAAATTAAAGCCAACTGCACGGAACAAAGAGGACTGCAGCATCAATTCCATGCATGCAACCCAAAATCTAGGTTTCTGAGGGTTTTTGCAAGGGCCTCCTGCAGGAGGTCAGATCCCATATCCACAGCTAAAGACTATCTGAAGCGGTTCTACTTCTGCTGCATGTCTAAACCAGAAGCTCTTGAACATTTTAGGCTCAAGCAGAGCACAAAGGGAGTTAACAACCGAGACACTCCTCATTTGCTCTACTTACAGCTCTTTAGAAAGCTCTCCTCATCTTTCCTGAGCAAGAAGGGGGCGTGGAAGAGGGGAAGAACTTTCTTACTTTGCTCTTCCATTCTCAGAGCACATCAAGTAATTTCGACTCTTCAAAACTCCTAGAATAAGATTAAAATTGGATGCAAATGTTTCCTTCCTGGTAGTTTGTATTCAGATTTTAGGATGATCTAAGAGTCCTTTCAAAAGGTCACTGGATAATGAATTAAACATTCCCAACATGATCACCATTAGTGCCACAGGCTCTAGCTGTTCATAACTAACTTGATAGCTTTATGCGGAGCAGAACTCCTCCACATCCTCTGCCAGCGAGGCTGTTTCTCTGTTGGATGGGTTAAACTAGAAAGGCTCTTTTGACTCCTGCATTTCTATTGTGATGCAGGAAGTGCAGAAAAACCCTCACAGCCCATACCCACGATTTGCCTGGAGCTTCCAGGCAGTTCAAGTCACCAGCATGTCAGTAATACATGAGAGACATGGTACAAAAATGCACAGTGGGAAGATCTAAATCTGGACAAGTACCAAATGCAAATGCCTGACTAAGCCCACGGGCAGCCCTGGCTCTCGTCCCCAGGACACAGTGATGCCACCCCAAACTCCAGACTGCAGTGTCATGGGTTATTTGCTCTGTCACGTTGCGCCTGCCACACCACACAGCACAGGGCCCTGCAGGGCTGTGCTTCTGGGTCCATCTGGGGCTGGGAGAAGGCTTGAGCTTCTTTCAAAGTCTCCGTGTTTCCACATTGGTGATGTACAGAGCAATACAGGGCTGTGCTTCTGGGTCCATCTGGGGCTGGGAGAAGGCTTGAGCTTCTTTCAAAGTCTCCGTGTTTCCACATTGGTGATGTACAGAGCAATACAGGGCACCCAAAAGAGAAAACAGACCAAATTACACATCCAGTGAATGCCATGCCAAAGCAGAAGCCCAAGAGGTGACAGCTATGACCACATCCTGAGCTTTGGCACCAGCACAGGACAGGAGAGGACTGCAAGAGTGCCATGCATTAACCAGAGGATTTCACATGAAACCGTGTTAGAGGAAGCAGGAAGCATTAACCACCAAGGCAGTCCTGTCTGAGGAGTTAGAGTGCCTTAGTCCAAGGGATTAATCAGCATTCCCAGAGTCCAGAGGACTTGTTACCTCTCAACAGGCCTCCACAGCACAGAAATACTTATCTCTAATGGGCTCACTGTAGGGGCATGGAAGTCCAATTACGAGCTCCCAGGTCTTCAGACTATGGGTATGGGAACACGAGTAAGTTACTCTGAGGAACTTGGGGTGCTCTTGAGTTTTAACCACTGCAAGAGGTTTCTACATAAACTGCCTGGGCAGAGCTTTGAGCCTGTGTAAGTGCTGAGCACCTTACTCACAGCATCACAGGCTCTATATGCTGGCAGTTCCAAAGGAGCAACTGATAGGAAGTACTATTATCAGTTTTTCCCCAACACAACATGGTTGCATGCTTCCATCCTGGCTAGGACCGCTGCAGAGCAGGAGCTGCTGGCCAGGGGAATGGTTGAAGCCACCCACAGGAGCTGTGGGCAGCACTGGCTCAAATTAAATCCTGGGATTTAGTGGCATGGGAAGACTTGAGGCTCAAGGCAGGAGGACTTGGTGCAGTGGTTCAACCAGCACTACGGCATCTCAAGGAGATTTCCTAAATCCCCGACAGAAATAAGTCAAACCCGTGAAAGCCTCTGAAGAAGAAACTAGGAATGAGCCTCTCCCATCCAGGAGAGCTCTGCCACCACCTTCAGTCTTCAGTGGGCCCTTTCACTCACCTTCCAATGGCTTCTGACACCAACGTGAAACATGCACAGAGGCCACTGTACCTAGATTGTATTTTTAATTCTTTAATGTCAAAGCATCCAGCCAGCAGAGTATCATTACAGTTTTAGGAGCTGCATCACTACCTGTTAGTGAGCAGGCAGTTAATTCACCTCCCTCCAAGAAGGCCAAACACGGTGATTCTCACACGTACACGACACACACATCATGTCTAACCTGTGCCAATAAGTGAGGCAGCAGCTTCCACTTGCAAACTGCTAAATATGAGACTCAACAGTGCATTTGTTTGGATATATTAATAATGGAAAGGGGGAAAATAACCCCCCTCTAATCTAGGAACAAAAAGCAGAAATCATTTTGTTAAAGACTGGAGCTGGTGTTGAACGTTTCAGACACAAGCTACTGGACTTACCCTGCAGCGACTTCCCCAATCCCTGGCCCAGCTTCCAGCCATGTTTCTGGAGTAAGCGGTGTCCAATATTATCCTGACAGACAGAACAGAGAAAACAAACCAAAAATATTCCAATAACATATTCTTCCCTTCCCGCTGACATTTAAACATGTGATGAGCAAGAGATTTTTTCTACATATATATGCATGCAAAAAAATGCTACTGAAAAGGCACTAAATGCCCAAGAAAAGGGAAAGACAAATGTCAAAAACTGCTGGCTAGAATTGTTCCAGGGGCTGGGGTTGGGAGGGTCACTTTCTGATGGTGTGCTGGGCAACTTTTGTGCATCACGTTTAACATAAAGGAAAAAAAAAATCAACTGAAATAAAAAAGCAATGTGGGAGAAAATCAAGTGTACCAATAAAAATTGACAGGAAAAAGCAGAAAATCCAGCTATTTATACAATCATCTCCATCACCTAGACAGCACCACTTAAAGATTTATGTTTTCTTTTGTAAAGAAAATCTACAATGTGTTTAGTCATTTTGTTTGTGTGTCAGGCTTTGAGAATACTGAGTAAGTTGTAAGTGCAAGACTGCCCCACCACTAGAAACCAAAACACAATCAGAGCAAAATCCAGGCTAGACTTGATTGGGTTTTTTTATATATGTATATATATATATAAACTAGCATGCAGCCAATATTAAACTGAAAAAACAGTGAGGTTAGTAAAACAAAAAAAAGAAAATAAAATCCATTAAATAAAATGAGCTCAAGCACAGACTGGGTGATGCATTTCACATGTAAACTAACAAAAATACTAAGATGTTAGAATGAAACAGGCCTAGCAATAAGTTAACAGCAAGGAACCATTAGTGCATGTAGGGGAAACAATAAGCATAATGTCTCATCTTCCTAAAAAAAAACAAAAAAAAAAATTAAAAAAGCAGCTATTTTGGACTAAGTGGAAAGTCCTGATGCAGCAATTCAGTGTCAGCTTTTGAACCGGGGCTGAGCAGGGCTCCCACTGGAACTGATGTGGGGTTGGGTGACGTTTCCTCCCTCAAAGAAAGGACACAAGTGCTACCAGCACCCTTGTCACCACCCAAAGCTGACAGCTTGTCCCTTAGCCATCAGTTTAGCAGCAGTGACCAACTGTCAGCTCCTCAAAGAAGGACTCTGGGTTGGGACTGTGTTCACCCTCTCATGACAAAAAAATCAGATACAGATTTGTTGGTTATTAAGTGTCCAAAGGAACCACAACTCAAGATACCCCCAAATATCCTGAGTTCTAGCAGGCTGTGAATCCATCACATTGAGTGGGACATGGGATCTTAAATCAAATGAATTAATAGATTAGATGTTGTGGGTGTCTTTAATGAAATAACCCAGTTGCCCACAGCAATGGAACAGCAGTGGGGTTTGCACTCACTCCACATGGAAGAACTTTAGCCCATCAGCTTGACGACACAATCTTCCCAAAGATATTGGCTGCACGGATACATTTTGCCTCAGAAAGATTGCATCAAGTATGAATTTCATTTTGTTTAATGCTATGCCAGGAAAGCAAGACATTGTGCCTCACTGTTTGTCAAGGCACCAGCATCCATCTCTCCCACACTACTAGCTCTCCCCCAGGACACAGCTAGGGCTGCATGGGAAGAAAAATTAAGAGAAGTAAGGAAATGTCTGGATCTAAAAGCTCAAATCAGTATACTCAAAAAAGGGAAAAGGAACAAATATGGATTCCAACCACAAACACCATGGAGCTGTTTGGAAGTGGAGGGAAACTTACCTGGGAGCAGATGTGCTGCAGCACAGCGGCTGCAGGGTGCATCAGTCAAAGGGGCTGAGGCTGAAGGGGTTGTGGGTGACACTGATTGTGCTTCCCTTAGTCAGCTCTGCCTGACACAGGGTTATGGACTCCGGTTTGGAAAGCTGGTGCTGACAAAAATGGCTGCATTTTCCCCAAGGAAAACCAAAAACTAGGCCAAGGAGGACTTTGCAATCTTTTGCTAAGTGGAGATGAGACATTGTGCTGACTGTGTTGTGTTATGAATGCACTAAAATAAAGACAGATGAAGCAGTATGCTATTTCCAAAAGCAGTGCAAGTGGAGTGAAAGCATTTCCATACGAACCTGGCTTTAAAAACTGGGCTGTCAAAAGAACAGTTAAATGTAACACAAAGTAAGAAACTGTCCAATCACTAATGGTAGGTTTTTTTTCTTTTGCTTTGTTTTCAATTCACTGCTTGCAAGTAATGTATTTATTAAAGAAGAGTGAAAAGCATAAAAGAAACTCAACAAGTCAAGACCAGCTGGGAGATTCAAGAGCGGCGTGTTGTGACTGACACAGTGAAGGGGAAAACAAATGTTAAAGGAGGGGGGGAAAAAAAAAAAAAAAAGGAAAATTTAGAAGGGTTATACACATTAGCACCACTTTTACAAACCCACTCAAGAGGATGGCCACAAGTTGCTTGACAGGAATTGGAACTGCACCTGATGATCCTGGCTCAGTTCCCAGGAAGGGGGCTTTTTCCTCCCCTCCCCAATCGATTCCATTTGTTTGTTTAAGCAGTGAATTTTCCTAAATTCAGGGAACTTCCTAATTTGAAATAGGACTGGATTGAAATGGAGCATCTTCAGGTTCACTGAATAATAAGAACAGCCCCAAGAGTTTAATATTAACATCCAAGTTGGGACCTAGTCATTACTATGCTCATTTTTAGCTGTGTTCAACCTTCTTCCTCCACTCCAAACTCCTCCACAGAACACGCACCAAGGCAGAGCCTCAAGACTGCTCTGCAGCATAAATGCTGCCCTAAAAACAGTGATGGAAGGCCACACTTGCTGGGCTCCCAGGTTGAGAGCCAAGCCACAAGGCAAAAGGCAGCAAGTGCCACTTTACTAAGTGAACGTTCTGTAAATTGTTCTCTCTTTCACATGGAAAGGTCTTTTTTTGCACCAAATTTCCTGTGCATGTCAAGAACTGTCACTCTTTTTGACTAAACTATCCCCATTTTATAGCAATTTGTTTATGGGCAGAGTTGTAGCAATCTACAAAGACGCCAACAGCCCCACAAGGAAATCCCTCGTTTCCCAGGCTAGTGTCAGGCTCCTCTCTTCCTTAACACTGTTGTTTTGGAGCTCCTGGTGCTACAGCATCATCAAAATTACTGATGCAGCCAAAATAAGTCTCCCAGTAGGTGTCTGAGTGAGCAGGTGAGCTCCCATTTACCATCCAAAGCACTCACAAGGGCAGCACTATCTGCCTGGGCATCCAGTCACAGAGGCAGACTGCACACTGGACTGCGGGATGTGCAGGGAACACCAGAGTGGCTCTTGATGGAGAACTCTGCATTACAGGTGAAGTGTAACTTTCCCAAAAGCCTGGAGGAAATGTAAAGGTCTTGACTTCACCAAACCTGGCCTTGAACACTGTCAGGGATGGGGCAGTCACAGCTTCTCTGGGCACCCTGTGCCAGTGCCTCAGCACCCTCCCAGGGAAGAGCTTCTGCCTCAGAGCTCATCTCAATCTCCCCTTTGGCAAGTTCAAGCCATTCCCCTTGTCCTGTCCCTACAGGCCCTTGTCCAAAGCCCCTCTCCAGGTTTCCTGGAGCCCCTTTTAGGCACTTGAGCTGCTCTAAGGTGTCCCCTTCAGGAGTCTTCTCTTCTCCAGGCTGAACCAGCCCAGCTCTCTGACAAAGAAAACCAAATGCCTACAATGAAAAGATGTGTGCAAGAACTGGAAGGTTTTGATGTTGTACATGGGATATAACCCACAGTCAGTGGATTGAGCTGTGTTACAGATAAACCAAAACACCAGTTTTGCCTAATCCAGGTTTTTCATGGGATCCCCACATCACCCCACACGTTGTGTTCACATTGTTCATCTCAGCACCGCAGGGCCATGCATCTCTTGAGTGGGTTGTAAGCTGTGCTGACTGTGTATTGAGGAATCTATAAGCAAGGATCAGATGCTACTGGGTGAACCCATGCAAACAAGAGGTTGAAAAGATTCCCAAAACAAAACCTATAGCTCACTACAGATGACACAATGAAGACTAGAGAGAAAAGCCAAATAGTAATGCTACACCATTCAGCTTCAAGAAGCACATTATTTATAGCGCTGTCCACATATGGCTACTGCTAAATGTCAAATCAGCAGCCTTATCAAATGACACTTTGGAACTAGTGGAGTCCACAGATCTGTACAGATATACAGTGCAACAAACCCAGCTTCAGCTCATACAGTCGTCTACAACAGCCTGTGAGCGCCAAACAACTACAGCCTGAAACCTCGGGCAGCTCAAGGTCCTCCCTGTGTAACTGAGCAGGATTAGAAAGAGGGGGAAAGGACATTTGTTAGTTATGACAAGAACAAACTAACAAGCTCCAGAGTAAGTGGGTGATTTGAAGTCCGGCCTCCAACCTGCACTGGTGACAGCCCCCTGCCACTGCGCACTGCCTGCATGGGGACAGGGCTGCTCTAAGGGTGAGCTGCTGTCTCCTACTTGAGTTGTACTGCTTGGACAGAGAGAACCTGGAACTCACAGCAACAAGGTTCAATAAGCAAGTAGAAATCAGGAATTAACGTGAAGAAAATCTGGTTTCCATTAAAGCTGCAATAGTTTGTGACTTCCCACTTGGGCACCTGAGCTCAGTGCACTTCAAATACTTCAGAACTGATGCATGCATCCTCTTGAATTTAAAGAGTTAAGTGCTCTGATGTGCCAAGGCCACCAGTGCTTCCACTGATGTGAACAGCCTGTGCGAGTGCAGCATCTTCAAACCAGAACAAAAAAATGGTTACTGGGGGAAAAGTGGGTGGGGGAAATAAATATCAGCATTTGCAGCTATGAAGACTCCATCGATAGGAAATATTTTCTTCAATTTAGTACTGGCAAATAGCTGGCTTCTGGTTTGGGCTACACACATCCACTACCTCCCGTCAGCTCTGTTTTCCGTAAGTGTACTTTGGTTCTATCACATGTTTCAGTCCAGCCATCTTTGGCCTAAACAAGCTGTCCAGAGCGGGATTTCCACAGGAACACCACCACCAGAACACTAATTGAGGACACGTTTCAACATTGTAATGATCTGTAGACTCCCAAACCTATTTTTCCAGCCACCTTTGAGTTGCATGCTGTAGCAGTACAGTCAGCACCTCTCAACAGATAATGCTGCAGAGATGGATCTCACGTCAGTGATGATTGTCAAATGTAGGCTCCGAGTGACACCCTCTGCCCCCGGGATTTCCAGATGCAAGCTACCTTTAGGCTTGAAAGCATTTCCATGTGACTAAGCTGTGAGAAGCTGCATTTAGAATATGCTTAATCCACTCCTCAGCCTGCAGGATAACCAAACTTTAAACTTTTAACTGGAAGCGCTTTCATCTGCCATTGTTATAAACACCCTTCCTCACACAAAGACATTTGTCATCCAAACTATTTCCATAATGCTAAGCACAGGCTCTTACTCATTCCTCGGAGTAGATTCCTTTTTAAAGGTCAGCTGAATTGCTGACAGAGAACTGGGTAAGGATTATAAAACAACCAATTTGTTAATATTGCAAATATTTAGATGTGTGGTATTTGCAAATTACAGACCTGCCCTTACTCCCTTCCTCTCCTTTGCAGTTCGAGGATGTTACCCACTTGGGTGTGAGCAAAGAACGGAAAATACAAGGCAGGAAAAGCAGCATGAACACTGCTTTCCTGGTAAAAACTTGCAGGAGAGGAGCACCTCTGAGCTCTGACATGAAGCCCCTTCTGCTAACATGTGACATTTGCCCGTTCTAAAATCACATTGGTCATGAACAGTGTGGAAGCAACATCACTTTCACAGTGTCAAGAAACTTGACAAAGTCGTTTCGTGTTGCCAGCTACAGAATCAAAAATGTATTTAGTGAAGACCACATAAAGATTAACCTGAAAAGTGACCAGGTTGTCTCTGCCTCCAGTTTGACACCGGAACTGTTCATGAGACCAAAAACCTCCCTGTGCAGCAGTCACAGCTTTTCAGTTGTGGTACTAGCATACAAAACCAGCACAAGTGTGCTCCAACAGCTGGTAGAACATATATTTACTCAGTTCTGCAGCTCCTTCTGAGAGCTTCATGTCCCAGGCTGGGGATCTTCCCCTGAAATGCTTGTTTCAGACAAAAGAGTGAAAAAAATGGATTTTAAAGTAAGAACAATTTAAGGTTTTAACTCTTTCTCCTGGCAAGCCATTTTCTTGTCCTCTCCACCCAACTGTTCTCACATTTAACCCTTTGGCTGAACTATACGTATTAAAACCTACCAAAAACTTGTAAAATTTAATAATATCCTGACAGTTGAATGGCGAGATATGTATTAACAAAATATTAAATCCTTCACTGACTTTAATTTTTCAGCTGCAGTTCAACATTAATCAAGCTGCAACCAGTACTACACCTGCAGATGATGTGTGGGTCATGTTTTACATACTGCTGTGGGCATCTCACCCTTCACACCACCAGAGAGATGGAACCTGGGACCTCTTCTGCTCCTCTGTTTGAGAAAACACTGTTAAAAATCAGGTAACCAGTTCAGTCTGGATATCTTTGAATGACTTTGAAATGCTCATTCCAGCGAGGGGGCTCCCAACAAGTGTTTCCCATTATCTTTACACAAGGAAACAAGCTTGGCATTTTAATGAAAATCCCCATATCACAAGGTAAGATTGAAGTATTCAGGAGAACATTGAATACAAATTCCCATCTCTGCAGCATTATCTCATGCGTCATCAATTACTGCCATGCCTAAATCTAGCATCATGCCAGCACATTAAGACAGTAGGTACTATATGCAGTGTTCACTGGACCAGAAGAACAGAAATAAGAAGGGGGGAAAGGAAACCCTAGAGAAGAAATTAAAAAGGCAGACCGTGCAATACAAACCAGATCATGGCTGCTTAGCTAATATGGGCCAACTGCTGCGGAAGAAAAACGTCGAACACCCCAAGTTGTGTAAGTTTTTTTTTGGTAAACATCTAACACGCACACAAACACACACAACACCAACCTACACATGAATGAAAAGCATCTATCCACCTTTAGCTAAGGCTAAGTTTCTTCTAAGTGCGGGCTAACGTGAAGAAACTTAAACAGAGAACTTCGATTATTAACAAGGAAAAGAAGCACTTGGTATTTTCTTAACATAAATCAAGTCTTAAGCAGGACACCACTAAGTGACCCTCAAGTATTCACTAGGAGTTCTCTTGCTCTCATATTGAAACTGCAAATGAAACTTAGCTCGAGCTAAGTGCCAAACTTAGGTCCAGTTTAGGCTGAACAAGCTACTGTGCCTAAGACTGAAGAGGATGCTTTTCAAAGAGAGAAATTAAAAAGCTTAGGAAGGTAAAACTAAAGAGAACTTTGGTTTTCCCCATCTTATGGCTGTGCCCTCCACACCTCCAAGTGGTACTTTACAGAAACTCTGGAGCAGTTTCAGGCTCATGGGGAAGGACCACTACACCTCCACTGCAGTGCACCTGTGCTTCCATCCTGCCAGATGACATCCTAACATTTTACCACACCAGTTTCCTAAAACTAGAAACTAAAAAAGGATCAAACTACATTTTGCTACACTATTCTATCAGGTTCACTTACAAACTAAACTGATTCTTCAAAGCAAAGTATAAGAACTTAAATCTCTACGAATGAATGTGTTATTTTAAGTAACTTCTGAAATACTGTGTTGAACTAAAATTTAGTCTCCTATAGTTTTAGGAGGACTATTTAAAGGTTAAATCCCAGGCCCACCGCATCTCAGCATGCAATTTACCACACACAGTTAACCCTGTACTGCCAGACAGATGCCCACACCTATCCCATTTGACTGCATTCACATCAAGTAGCATCCGATCACGGCCTAACTGCTGGTGGTTGCTGATGCTGTAAGTCTGTGTCTTACCGATTCGATCGGCTTGTCCAGGGATGCCTGCTCTATCTCCAGGTGCCCTTCTTCATACTGGTCAAAGTGGTTGCCCTGAAACAGAAAAGGAGGGTTAGTTCTACAGCAGAGAACACACTTCCAACAGTCTCGTATTGAGAGTCACGTTTGCATACAGTCAGATTTATATAACACTATATATATAT
>NW_009933156.1:69521-73664 GCF_000696875.1 Nestor notabilis | reverse complement strand
TCCTCGGGCGAGGCGATGGTCCCTCGCAGGTGGGGAAACGCATCTCTGCCCCACGTGGCTCTGACAGCCCCGCGGGCGTTACCGTGCCCGTGAGGAGGAGAACTCGAGTCTCCAAATCCCCGCTGCTGTTCTGTGCGAGGAAGAGGGAATGGGTCAGCTTTGAACACGGCAGGTACAAAGCGTGTGCTTTTGGTTTGGGAAGGTTGGTAGGATCCTGCCCCTGGGGCAAACGTATAGCTGAGGCTTGAAGAGGTACAGCGTGGTGGAGGGAGACATCAACAGCGCTTCATCACGCTGCGAGTCACCCTCGCGGTCACTGTAGCAGTTCAGCCAGCAGTGCTGGGAAAAGCTGCCTCCGCCAGCATGGCAGCAGCAACGTACTTCATTAGATGTCAGCGCTGCCCTGAGCAGGGTTTGGGGCCTGGCTCCACGCCCCGCTGCAGCAGGGACTTCAGAAAGATGCCAAAACCGCTGCTCTGGCTGTGTCTGAGCAATCGTCTGGACCAAAGTTCTATTAATTACTTAATGCATTCTAATTATGTTAGCCACTTTGATCTGAAGTAAGAGTTTCATACTTTAAATATGCCCCTTTTCCCCCCCTCCTCATCCACGTGTTCAGTGAAGGTTGTATAGCTGTGGTTAGAGATAAGCAGGAACTTCCTTCAGGCTACCGAGGCTGTATACACAATTTCATCACCTGAATGCATTTAGACTATTTTACGCAGTTTTTACTGAATCACATGACATAAGCATCAACATCTGAGAAGCAGAGATAGGAAAAAAATCCAATTTATGTGTTACCAATAAAATCATCCTCGTGCTTACCTTGTCACTGCTTTTCTTCCCACCCAGTCCCATAGCTGCATTTGCATCCAGCTACCTTAGCTCAAGATCACTAGTTCAGTCACTACTTGCAAGTGTAATAGTTTGGTTTTTGATCAAACACGTTCCCAAAATGCAAATGAACCTTATGAAGAAACTTTAAATTGGAGCAATTAACTTGCTAAGCTTTTACTGAAAAGTGTCAGATGTTACAGCACTGTCAATTTACAGCACTTGTCACTTCCTAAGCTAGGCTGAGCTGCACATCCACTTTATAAATGAAGGAGCTTACTGCAGTTTAATTTAACAAATACCAAGGAATTTGCACCAGAGCTTAGTTCAGGCAAGTATTCCGATACGCTCAATAGAGCAGAAATGTTGCTGTAACCAATAAAACATGGGTCTGATTTTTTCCCTTAGCAAGTGACCCAGTTCATACTTGATCTGTGTATTACAAAGGCATGCCCATGTAGCTGTGTCAGCCAGGATTACAGGAGACATATCTCTATCAAAAACATGCAGAGAAGCAAAACTTTATGCTGCAGCTGCAAGTTACCAAAAACGTGCTTTCAAACATCCATCAGAGAAGTACAAGGAGGCAGCATAACCTAATGGAAGAACCTCTCCTTTACAGGCCCCGCTAAAATACTTACAGAATCATAGGATCATTTAGGTTGGAAAAGACCTTTAAGATCGAGTCTTAATTAACTGTTAACCCAACACTGTCAAGTTCACCACTAAACTAGGTGCCTAAATGCAACATCTACATACCTTTCAAATACCTCCAGGGATGGTGACTCACCCTGGGGCAGCCTGTTCCAGTGCTTGGCAACCCTTTTGGTGAAGAAATTTTTCCTGATATCCGATCTAAAACCCCCCTGGCACAACTCGAGGCCATTTCCTCTTGTGCTATCTCTTGTTAGAACTAAGGTTTCAGGTGGTCATATCCAGCAGCAGTGTCAATCTATGCACACAGCCTACATTTTCTGGCTGTTTTCTCATAGTACGGGCAAAACAGTACAAATTTTGAAGCAAGACTGATGGGCAGGATGACAAATTCTGCTGTTTGAAAATGAATACACAAACTACATAATACATAAAAAACAAGATAAAAAATGATGCAGACTCAACTAAAGTGAATTTATTTATACAAAAATGATACATATCCACAGGAGTATTTACAACAACTTTAAACTGTTTTCATTTACAAAATAAAGATTCTATTCTTTCATTTAGACAGTACAATTTAGGACTGCTCCAAATAAAAGCCTATTTGGATGGTAAATATAGGGGACAGCAGTTATGGCAAACAAATGCATTGAATGTGTCTTTCCAAACATCTGTTTACATTATGATGTAATTAATATACATAATTGAGTAATCAGTTTTTCCACACAAAAAGTACTTAGTAAAATGTGTTCCATAGCTGCTCAACTATCCATTTTTAAGTCCTTTGGGCACAAAAAATAGTTTTAAGTTAAAGAGAATTCAGGATCCTAGAACCTTTCATTTATCCAAGAATAAAGATGCTAGAACTAATACTCAGTGCTAATGTTTGTCTCATACTCTACTAACCAATCTTAAATTAATTATTAACTATAGATTTCTGTAAGAAGAGGTAGCCAGGTGTTTAAAAACTTCTGGTCTTGTTTAAGCGTTCAGTCAAATCAAAAAGTGAATACTTTTGATGGCAATGCATCAAAATGGGAGGTGAGCTGGAGAAATAGGGTAAGTTTGAAAAGCAACTATTTGAAAATGTTATGAAAATGCCTATGTTGTGGGTTCTTCATATGATACAAACCACTTGTGCTGGAGAAAGGGGAAAAGAAATATTCAAACATGTTTACAAAGACAATTTATTTCACACAGAATTAGACTGCGATATATGTACTATTGTTTTTAAGGCTCCATTCAATCTATTTCTGTCCCAGAAAGATGTTTTTGGTTGATCGACTGCTTCTGGAAGAAGTCCCCCGATTTTCACAGAACACTTTAAACTAATTTTTCACTCTGCACCAAATTCTTAGAGGTAGTTTAATGCCACAGGAGGCAGAACTTGGGTGCCTTATTCAGTATGCGTTTTGACTTTTATTGCTCTGTTCTGCAGCAGGGAGATCAATATCAAATGATGAACTGTAATTAAATTAGCTTGCTCCTAGCCAAATTTGATTCATTTGCTGGTTCATGGCTTTCCATCGTAGTTCTTGTGCAGATGCTATGAAAATATTAATAAGCTCTTCCCTATGGTAGTATCAACTGGAAGAGGCACATCTCATCTATGTTACATTGGGTATCAGTTTTGTTTTGGATACAGTAAAAACCATGTCAGAAATCACCCTGAATAGACATGCTAATAGCTTACGTAGCTTCAGACAGCAGCTGCTTTTGAAAATTAAGTAAAAGCCCTTTATATATAAAGAGGTAAGTATTATTTATCATGTTTCTATTAAAATAATAAAAGAGAATAAAGGCTTTGATCAGACTCACTGAATTTGAAACACTATCTGGTCAAACCTCTAGCATTCATGAGGGTCAGATCTCCAGCCTGAAGTCCCTGATTCAGAAAGGTACTCTACTGAAATGCTTGAAGTCAATGATATTACTTGTATGCTTAACATTAAACATTGGCTTAACATTAACATAGGCTTCCAGACCTGCTATTAAAACCAGAAGCTTTAGAAAATCAAGCTTCTTCAGATCTATGTTAGTATCTTAGACCTGATCTTGAGGTATTTGAGGGAATGGGAGAATTTTGGTTTGCATCTTCATTCTTGGCCTTCATGTGATGACTACTAACTATTCTATCATGGATTCTCTTTCCTTTGTGAGGCCACAGAACAGCTATTAACATGGATTCAAACTATTAATTAACAGGTAATTGCTCTTAATTCTGTTACCACAACTAGCTTGATTCGGGACTACTGAGAACTGTTTCATACAGTAAAATTAACTGGCTACATATGCATTTGGCATAAAAATGGCTTCCTTTCATACGTTTTTCATAGTTCTAGTTCCATTTATGCTATTACAGTGTTAAAAAACTTCCAAAAATTAAATATAATAAATGCACCAGAATCATCAGTAACTATTTCCTAATGAGGTATACTGATGATTTTCTTAAAGAAAAAAACCCCTAACACCTAAAACTGAATTGCGTTTTAAAGTGTCAAACAGAACAAATCATAGTGTAAACAAAAAGGTATTTCAAAGAATAGTATGCATTTTCAATGCCATCTGCACTAAAAAAGCTGGGTTTTCTTGGTATGGCAATTCCAGTTTAAATGTAATATTCAAATATAGTTTAAACTTTTTTGGGGGGGG
>NW_009933156.1:0-69490 GCF_000696875.1 Nestor notabilis | reverse complement strand
AAGTTTTGTGGGGGGGGGGGGGGTGTGTGCATACATAGTTTAATGTTCTTTGAACAATATACCGTGTTTCATGCTGCATACGGAACTCAGTTGACAGAAAGTTTTGAAGCAAAGAAGGTATTTTGTCTTTTATCTGCATATCAAAAACATATTTTTCACTCTGCTTTAAATTACTATTGGAAACATAAAAGAAAATATATATTGCAATTGTTTGAAGATAACTCATTAAGTCTCTTTGGCATTTGTAGTACTGAAAAAGCTCTAGTGCCTTATCTCTGTAATTGCAAAGTCTGTTTTACAATATTTTTCCCTTTTCTCTTTTTTTAGTAATTGAACTGTATTTTGCAATTGTTTCTGTGATACAGAATTCATTGTATTGTTTTAATGTACAAGCGAGATTTCAACTGCCATTCAAGGAAAGGAGCAGCAATATCATACAACTTCTCATAAAGGAGTTTACATGCCAACAAAGATCCAAAATCTTTGTAATTCCTATTCTGTTTTGTTCTTGCTAACTTGCAAAGTGAGCATCAGCAACTCAAGACCTATACACAAATCATGAGGAACTGTACAACTGCAACAGATTTGTTTTGTGTTTTGTTTTTCTAAAAAAGTATAAACTTTAGGAACATGTTGACCAACCACCCACCCGCCATTCTGAAGACGTGGGCACACTTTGGACCTCAACGCAGACCTCACAAATAATTCTGACCATTTAAGTAAACATTGGAATTTAATAAATAACATTTTGTATCAACACAGAAATACACATAGTTCTTTAAAAAAATATTACCTTACACTAAAAATGCAACAATTCCTAATCCTGACAAATATACAATTTTGTGGAGGCTGAGACGGCAGGATTCCATTTCTTTGAACAGCTGCTGTACTCTGTTTTACCACCATTCCTGGACATTTTCCTTTAAGCTTGCAGACATGATGCTGACACTGCTACAATATGGTGCCTTCTTGAAAAGCTTCTATCCACCTGTTAGAAAATTAAACACTCTTAGGCAGTTGCTGGTAAAAGTGTAAATCACACTGCTCTGACTAGCTACAGGTTCACACAAGAAGTAACATCGTACTTGCATTACCAGTTGGTCTGTTTGTGCGAATGCCAGAAATACATTCAAGGAGTCCAAATATACAAAGCTTCCTAGAGATGTATTAGCTATCAGTACAAGGCCAGATGGTAGAAGCATTGAAGATAGTACTGGACTACGAAATTTAGCAGCTCAAACAGTAAACGTCTGTTAAAATTTATTACTACACTTACTTACACAAATGCATCAGGTACTTCCTTGGCCCTAATTGGAAAAAATCAAAGCAGCATTTATTCTGGAGGTTCAGCATAAGTCTGCTAAGGATATTAAATACTCAGACAAAGTTTGCATTTTAAGGTATTTAATGTTATTCCTAGCTACAATAAAAGAGAGTACGTTCAATTTCAAGTTTTCCTACTGATGAAAAAAGCAATTGTCTGAACAGGAAAATAAAGCTATTGAATGCCTTGGATCTTTTTTTAGTTTTGTTTTATATAGTATGAATAAGGACACAGCAGAAACAAGGGAATGGTATTGTAATTAACACGGAAACATTTGTATGCATCTGCAAGACAAAATACCCCCCAAAATCAAATAAAGACTTAGAGATTTTGTGTAGTGTAATTAAGCATGTTCTCAGCTGTTCAAAATTCTCAGTTATCCTGAGTACTTCAGGTTTTCTGAATATCCCTATTTGCACAAAACTATACATGCAGCCACTTGAATTCTTAAGTATTAATAATGGACTAGTTAGCACATGACATCTATCGTATTAATGTAAAATTCATTAGGGAAAACTGTGGTGAAACCAGTCAGATAAGCTAAGCATATAGACAAGATAAATGTACTGCTTCCATGCTGATTTCTAGTCTACTCCGTGATTCATATAGCAAATATTTTCTCCTGATTAATGACCAAGCTTCTAGGTTATTTCATATAACACACACATAATACATACATTGATAAATATGACTCCAAACTCGGACACATCAGCAGGACTTTAAATGAAACAGCTTGTGTAAGTGTTCTTTGAATTCAAGCTTTTGGTCTGAACATACTAAGCGTGCCTAAGTGCTCAGGCATATCTGCACACACACTTCAAATGTCTGTCCCTTACGTTGTAAGGCTTGCTTTATTTTCACTGTCATATATTAATTAAAAATAACTAAAATTTACAGCTGGAAATAAAAGAAGGGACACAAGAGTTCTTAAAACACATTTTCTGATTTCTCCAGAGGTAACAATTCAATTTTCACTTCAGCAGACCAGGGATAGAGAAACAGGCTAGAAGAATAGGCTAAAAAATGAAAGAGTTCTTATTTTATCTTAGTTCGATTCTCCTACATTCATTCTTTTGAAAAGGACAGTCTGCTTCTACATTTAAAGCGTTTCAGAAGTCCTAATGAAACCAGGACCTTATGTTTAAGTAATTAAGAAGTTTTATTTACATATGTTATAATATGCCTCTTCTGTACCTATGTTTAAACTGTCAATATTAACATTCATGGCTTCTGAAACATTTTCTAGAAAAAAGTAACAAATTAATTCAAACAGTTTCTTACTTTTGAGCTGAATGGGGATCATCTGCTTTAAATATGTAAAATAAAGTGTTTTTGTGCAGTAAATGGAACACTCTAGACTCTGAGTTTTC
The DNA here is from genome assembly GCF_000696875.1 of Nestor notabilis. Taxonomy (NCBI): domain Eukaryota; kingdom Metazoa; phylum Chordata; class Aves; order Psittaciformes; family Psittacidae; genus Nestor; species Nestor notabilis. The sequence goes on along the minus strand of NW_009933156.1, from coordinate 66,796 downwards.
ATCTTTTACTTCACTGACTGTGAATCCAAGTAAAGGCTGGCTCTCTAGTGCTGCCACATCCTATTTTATGGGGGAAAAAAAGCAAACAAGACAAAATTGAGCATGTAAGACATACTAAGAAATGCATTTAGACTTACTCATGCACCATACCACTGCAACAGATTATACAACAAACAGGTTGTTACAAATAATCATGCACAAAATGCCACTTTTTATAGTCTCCATGCATGAATCAGGCGACAGGAAATAACAAAACCTCGTAGACTTCAACATTGCTGTTCCTCTTTTTATTTCCCATTTCCCTGGTAACATCTTCATATTCTTTTTTCAAGCGCCAGTCACACTCCAAATACTTCTGATGGCTAAACTTACTTTGCTTTCTGTCGCCAAAAATTGACAGCATAGGGAAAAAAGTGTTTTCCTAGCCAAGTGGTTGGCTAGTAAAGAGTAGCAAGAGAAGCTGCACCTTCTTCTCTCCATTTAATTTCAAAACCTGGCTAATAAGGCACCTTTTCCCTTCCTCATTCATCTCAATCACTTCCTTTTCTTATGTCCAGCATTTTTGGAAGGGGGAAAAAGGAAAAGGCATTTTCATCCTGTGCATATTCCAAAACAGTGTTTTGTAACTAGGCAGGGACCTGCAATGCTTCTGGATAGTAAATAATAATGAATGTACATAAACACCAACGCATCAGGTGAAGACTTTGATAATTGCCTCGACATTGAAACAACAGTATCCTGAGAAAGCAACATTTCTTGATACTGGAAAACAGTCAAGTAAGGCTTAGCAATCTATTTTAATATCCTAGGTTTTTGCACCACTAATAAGCAGTCTTTTTACCACTAATCTTCGTATCACTTGCAACTAATAAAAGTAGTTTAACTGGAGTTTTCTGGCTAAGGCCACACTGGACCTTCCCTTGAGACTCTAAACAATGTCTCCTGCAATGGCTCATCAAGATGAAAAATAAAGATAGCTATACCTTAGTTTAAAGAAAATAGGAAAGGGTTGATTTTATGATTTTTGAGCTGCAAACTGAAGCTACTCTGGAAGGCTGGTATCAGCAAAAGAAAATGTAAGGTGACTGTCACAGACAAATATGTCTTTCTTTACACTTCTTAAAGTATCCTTTGCAACTGCCGGGAAAGACACAGTGCTGTAAAATGTTTGTCAAATCTTTGCAAAAGTAATTGTTTTGTACATACTAATTGAAGATATTTTTAGATATACTTGGGTTTTTTACTGTTGTCAGTGCTGGGGTGGAAATAACATCACCGTTCTGGACGTAATTCAGAAATCCAAAATAAAGATTTGCACTACAGGAGGAACAAACCTGATCATAAACCAGGAAATATCTAGAGTGGAAATGGCATAAGGGTAAAGAAGAGTAATTTTTACACAGTCAGGATAGGCTGGGCCTTACATTTTGAAACAGTAAGGGATAGCAATACCTTTAAACAAATGCTTTGGATATTTTGCTCTTCAAAGCTATTAGCAAACTATAACATGTAATACAAAAAGGTGAAACCCAAGATCTTCCAGTGCTACAGTGCATCCATATATGTTGCAAAACATTGTAAGATGCCATAAAACTACATCCTCAGCACATGCTGGGATGTGCAGAGCTTGTACATATTGGTTAGATTATTCCACACTGCAACAGGACTACACATTCTAAATAAAAAAAGCAAATGCCATTAGGTAAGATGCATTTCTTCTTTGTACTGCAGCACTGTGTATTAAATAGTAACTCCAGGCTGAAGATGACAGTTTGAGGAGAAAAGATTTAGGTTGCTCATTTTCCAAACATTCAAAATACCATATGGAACTTCAGAACAAGACACTTGAAGATGCTTTTATAAGGTTGGTTTTGCCACTAGCCCTATGTGATGCATCCAGACAGACTCCCCTGTATTCAACTGACTCAGAACATACCTAGAACTGTGCAATGGTGTGCAGTGCAGAGGAACTCAGAGCTAGGTCTGGAATCAGAACCGGTGTAGCTGTATCAGTGTATTATGGTACCAAGCTCACTGGGTCTTTTCAAAATACTATATTGCAATCAGACCAGTTACTGTTAAGTGATCTAACTATAGCTTGTTGCTAGATGATAAACAACTTTGTTACAAAGACAGTATTATCATTGCTATTTGATTTCTAATATGTAGTCTCTTACCTCACTAGCAGCATATGTATATAGCACCTTATTTTTTATAACAAACCATAGGTGTTTCCATGGTTTCTTACTGCCCTTAGATCTGTGTAGGTAGCCACTCATTGTAGAGTCTTCTGTATTTGCTGAAACCTGAGGAGACAAACAAACAAACCCCAGAAGTACGTATGCATCTGTCCAGGTTTTCACAGTACAGCTTTTATTAAACCAGATCTCCAGTGCCCTGTCCTGTCAAAGACTCCAGTTCTCACCAGATCTCAAGCTGATGTTGCTAATTAACTCAGATGGCTGAAAGAAAAATGATTTTGTCTGGCATCACCTAATCTGGTCTGGAAGAGAGGCTTCTCCAGTCACCAGGGTTGGAACTTAAATTTGATGCAACAGGACAAAAGAGGGCTGAAACACTGAGGACCACACACAGCTGGAGAACACACATTCCTATGTAAGAAGAAAAATTACTTTCTTCCTTTCCCAAGACCTCCAGCATAGGTAGGCAGAGTTTAGCTCTACCTTTCCTAATCATAAGCCAAGAGCTGAGTTGGTGTAGGAGTCTTCTCATTGACTGTTGGTGCAGGGATAAATCACTATTCCTTGAAACACAGGGAAGCAGGAAAGAAATTAAAATTCCAACTATCTCCCTGAATCACATTCTCACAGGTATTTATGCAGTTTATATTCTGCTTCAAAGTTCAGGTCCCTGCCGATATAAAACTAAAGGCCAAACCACTATTACAGGCAAATTTTGACTTTGTAGATTTCTAAAAAAGATGTCCAAAATATGGAACTATCTTTTTCATTGTTAATATTGATGATATAATACCAACAAGGCATGACTTCTGATCAGTAAAGCACTTACTTCTTTGAGGGCTGCAGGAATTTTTTTCTGCTTTCTTCCAGAGGGAATGCTATGTAAAACTGTAGACAAGGCACTTGATGGAGATTTATGGTTGACTGGGGATCCGCTCTTAGGAGTGCACTGGTTATCTAAAATGCATAGGATGAATATATTGCTTTATGCCACAGGTGACTTAACACAGGCAATGATTCTTGGGCTTTTTTCTGAAGAACAGCTGACATTTTTCTTCTGATTAGGTGTTTCAATAGTAACACTTAATCACATTAAATTCACTGTGGAATTAACTTTTCAGTATTATCATCAACAACATGAATTAGAATCTCCTAAATCACACTCAGACTGAAAAAACAACCCAAAACAAAACCCACAAGTAACTGAAAACCAAATGGATTGGTCGTGTTTGTTTACAGTCTCTTCTCTTGATGTTGAACTACCTTTGCCCATATGCAGTGTGAAAATTAAGTCTTAAGAACCACACCAAATTTTGAGAGCTGTCCTCTGTAGTTCAGCCTGTGCTTTACCTCTGTTCCCCAACTCTGTCCTTCAATCCTCTACATCTGTTATCTTCTGAGCTTTTTTGAGTATGGGTGCTACACAGTTCCTCTTCCAGCATCATGCCATCATACATGCACTTCTGGAGATTCCCATCTCCAGAGTCAAATCTATATTTCTTCACTGCCACTGGCAATTCCTTCATCTCTCTTGGGAGGACTTCTGCAACACTTCACTCCTTTAAAACCCTCTTTTCTAGCAACACCCACCACTATGTCATAGCCCATCCTGGAAGGAGTAGCTTCATTAACTCTACTTCTAGAGTTGCCCCTGAACATGGTGAGGTTCTGAAATAGTGAGCAGAGCGTGAGAGCAACTGGATTGCCAGCCGTTCCCACTTGGTCTACAGCTCTCTTCCCAGCTAAAAGCACCTGCAATTACCTGCAGCACAGCAGCCTCTAGTGCCCACCGCACAGTCCTGCAGGTGGTCCAGACAATCCGCCTTCCCCATCATCGCAGGCTCCCACCACCACTTCAAGGGTGGTCGATGCTGCTTTCCACATCCCCGTGAACAATGTCATCCCCAGCATGCTAGAAGCCATAGCCTGATTATTTCCCTGGGGAATCACAGATTTCCTGGTACCCTGGAAAGCTTGAACTGTAGCCTCTGCCAGAGGGAAAGGCAGCAAACTGTTTCAGTCCCTGCTTATGGCTCATTTGTATACTCTATACTAGAGTCTTTGGACAGAATTCAGAGCAAGTCTTGTGAGATGGGGCTGGATTCCCATTTTACTGGTCAGTGCCTCCATTGACTTTATGTTTGTTTTTGCATAAAGATATCATGAAAAGCAATATAACACTAGTTATCTCAAAAAGAAAGCAGTAAAAGCTACATTACCATAGGGCAAATGCATGTTTCTGGAAGAGCAAAAATATTGAAAATTCGTGTTCTAGCTTACTCCACAGAAACTTGTTTGGGCTTTTTTAAACTCAGATGCCTATGACTTGCCAGACTCTGACTAGCAGAATTAGGCAGTTGAAACAAGCAGTAAGTATGAGGCACAAATATATCATGTTAATAAGGGCCATAAAAATAAGACAGTTTGTGAAGCATTTTTTTACCTTGTTTCTGTAGCTCCCTGAAGCAATGATCACATACTCTTGCTGGCTGGTTTTTCATGTAGTCTAAACCATGTTTATTTGATGAACAAGCTTGACAAACAATCTGGAAACAGATAAAAGCATTATTGTACATGATGTGTACCAGTAAATCACCAAATGCTCAAAGACATTCAGCACTGTCAAGCCTGTAACAGAACCTGAAATGGGCACTATATTACACTGAAAATGGTTTAAGATTTGGCTTTACCCTATGTCCTTATGTTCAACATGCTGCTCTTTCCTCCTCTAAATTATAAAAATTTAAATACAAAAAAAATCAGTTACACAAGTCAATAAGCCAACATTAATAATCCATGAAGACTAGAACAAACCTATTGTCTTACTGAACTGTTTAAATCATAAGCTTTTACAGAACTAAAAATAGTAATTGCTCTCCTGACAATTTCTCTGCAACACAGATGTCTCAAGTGCATTGAATTCTGTATTCTTACTTGATTGAAACAAGAAAAATAAAGAGTTTAGCTATACCTGTCATAAGTGTTAAATATAAAGCAAGTTTGGTACTAACTTTAAAAAAAACCCATTATTTATCTTATCAAAATTGGCAAGGAAGATATTTTTCTCATTTCAGCTAGCATTCTCTGTTTGTAGTATGTAATTGCAGAGGCAGAAGGCAATCATAAATAGTACTCCAAAACGCAAAATAAGAAACATGTAACAGATGAAAAGGTTGAACACTGCTCTGTCATAATACCTTGCTCTAAAACAAAGAAGCAAACAACTCCAACATGATGGTTTTAATCCATACAATTGTGTAACAGTACAGTGTTCCCTTAAAAGCATTGTGGTGCAACCAGGCTCCATCTGCATTTAGCACACAAGGAACGTAAATGACTAATGGAAAAGGTGATGACAAAATTGTCCAACCTTTCCACACGCCCTGCAGTGATGCCTTCTCCATGTCAAGGTGAATTCACTTGTACAGATCATACACATCGTGGCTCTAGTATCAGGGATCCAGATTGGAGCCTTTGATCCAAGAGGACTATCTTCTTCCTGTTTCTCTGGATCTGCCTGAGAACATAGGCAGAATATCATTACATCAGTGATGAGAAATAAGATTAATATTTAACAGTGATTATAGGGTAACTCTAATTAACACTAGAAAGCCTTCTCTGATAAATTGTCATGGTCTTAAATGTTATCTGCTATTTCATCAGTGACCATTATAATGCAACCCTGAAGAGAGAACAGCATTTAATTAGTTCAAAAAGGCTTTATCAGCCTATTTATATCAATAGCTGCTATATTTTAGTATCTTTTCATTTTATCTTTCATTTAGCAAGATTACTGAGAGAATTGAGAAAGCTAGTTTGGGTTTTCTTGGAAGAAAATAATTGTGTATTTATGAACCAGATAACATTATGATATATTGTTCTGTTCACTTATCATTTACCATCCTGTTTTATTATTAATTATGGAACACCCCTTGTTTCTTCTAAATACCTGCAAAGAAGCTTTGTGTTCAAAAAGGGAACAAACCAACAATAATGGTGTGATATACCTCTTCAAGACTTTTGCTAGGATTAAATGTGATTCTCTTTTTTGTATATTCTTCAATTGACTTGGAGATAGCTTCTAACCACTCATCTCTTTCTGTAGCAGAACTGTTGGAGTAAAAAAAAATATAAATTTATTATTATTAACATTCAAAACAAAAAGCAAGTGTTGATTAGAATTCTCCTGGCTTTATTACACACTGACTTAACTCTCTTGCAGTTTCAGTTTTATAGACCATCTCCAGTCCCTACTGAAACTGGCTTTATTTTTTTGTCTGTATGGTATCAGCCATTTTGTTGATTAATGCTAAAAAAGATTTCTGTGCCTGTTGTTATAAGGTGGATTCCCTTCTCCCTTTCCTCTTTCCAAAATACCCTATGATTGTTTCAGGGCTTCTACGTCATTGTCCTTTACTGGTCTATATGGTGCTCCAAGAAGAAAGGCATGGGCCCTCCTCTCTTGATAGGGACTCTGAAATTTCACCAAGCCTTTTCTTCCTCCCTGCCACTTCCTTCTAAAGTGCAGTTCGTTATACCCAACCCTATGAAATCTTGAGCTTCTGTCAGGAAAAACATGTTGTCTCTTCCCCAGCCTTGTGCTCCTACTAGGTCATGCTGCTTTGAAATGATTCTTTCCTTTCAAATTTTTCCATTGGATTAGCTAACCCAAAGAGATAAACATATGAGCTTCCTACACCTCTCCATCCCACAGCTGATGGATCACTAACCAAGTGCAAGGAAAGCATTAGGCTGAAGTGGCCATGGTATGGGAAGCAGAGAGAACAAGGAGCTCCTGGCACAGCCTGGAGCTACACTGGATTCCATGCAATGCCAAAGCACTTCCTCTGGTCACGGGCCCATCACCACTTTCATATAATATAAATCCATGCTGCTCCTGCTGCAAAGGGCAGCCTACTATACTCCCTCTCAGCCACTAGGTCTTACTTTCACCCTTGTGCCACAACACACATGCTAGACACAGTGGGCTATGTAAGTACAGTGGGCTGGACCGGTAAACAAATCCATATTAAAGCAACCATTCGAGCTGCCCTTCCTCTGGGTCAGTTTACTGACTGGGTTCACACTATGCAGCACAGAGGGTGCTCTGAGAAAGTAAGAAGCAGTTTTGTGGCAGAGGAACAGCTAGACATGTTTAAGATGCAATGCCAGCTTAAAAAGGGCTTCTAAAATTTAAACCAGTACCTACTACCAACATTCTTTTTATTCCCTGCTTCTTAAATAGTATCAAATAAATTAATTTGGAATAATTAATTTGAATAGGATAAATATATAAAAAGGAAAGTTAGGGAAGAGGAAAGCAATGACTTACACTAATTGGGTGTGCAACACCACTTACTTTTTAAGTACATGAATTTGGAAGCTTTTATCATATTTGAACCTTTAAGGAAAATACTCTGAGCCAGGGTTTTGAACTGCATGAAACTGAGTACAGAATCAGAGCGGACAAATCTGGTAAGGTTCCTCCTCACAGGGGAAGCCTGTGAGACATGAGGGGAAAAAAACCCCAAAAACCATCTAGCACACACAGCAACAAAATCAGAACAAAAGGAGAGGAAATAAGACACAAGGAAGGGCAAAGCAATGTATTATTGTCTGTCCCAATATCTCACACTGTGCATGGAACATTTTGTTCAGTTTATTTACTTTTGCTGCCTCATCCGGAATGAACAACTGGTCTGCATTAGCTATGTAACATTCATAACAAATCAACTCCTTTGGCTTTCCCAAAATCTGGTTACATTTAATTAGGTTCCTATAACTATATTAAATAATTAAATTTAAAGTTGGCCTGGTTTTAGGAGATTAAGCATTCCCCTATCATGTAGGGATTGCTACACATGGGGCTGCTTGCACATAGCTTATGTCCTAGTATTCAGCTGTGGAGCTCACACTTGGTAGGTTTGTTAGTGCTAGCCTTTAGGATTGCTTACAGTCTGTTAGAATGTAACTGCAAAGGCAGTGCCATCAGCAACTGAATTGATGTAATGGTATGGTGCAGCAAAATAGTCAGCGTTCCTTCTGCTGTCACTCCCAGCCCTCCTCTCCAGCTGCACAGCTCTACCAGCTTCCCTCGCTGCAGGTCCAGTATTCCTTGCAGCCTTCCAAAAGTAATTTTGTTTACTAAAATTGCAGGGTTTTCTTCAGGTTTTTCAAACTTATTATTTATTTAAGATTTAACAAAACAGCAGAAAACTTTGCATGGACTGCAGAGAGACCCAGCGATTGTTATTACTGGCAAACGTGCTTGCTAGGGGCACACACCGCAGTTGCCCAATGGAGCTAAGCAGCTCGGTGGTCCCAGGAGGGCTCACAGTATACCCCTGTTGTTTTCAGGATCAGAGCCTTAGGGCACCTCTCCTAGCTGAGCTAGTATCCCACGAACTATCCTTACGTTAGGGGAAGCAACACAGCTAGGTCTGCCTGGGGTAGCTCTTTGCTAGCCTTATTCAGGGGATGCTTGCCTTGAGGGAGATGGGGCCAGCTGGCCTCACACCGCCACGACTATTGTTTTCAGGACTGAAGCTTTACTTCTGTACAGTGCTGTATCATGCAGATGTGCTAACTTGTTTCTCCAGTTAAAGAGATTTCTAGTACAATACTGCGTTGTACCATGTAAAACAAGACACATTCCTACAGATATCCCAGGAAAACTGAAACGTCAACACAGACTAGACAAAGCAGAATAAATAAATATATAAAGCAGGCAGTAAAACTAAACCTGAAATGATAAAGACTCTTGTTTAAGCATTAATCTACACTTCTTTTATTAGCTGGCTTACTTTTTATTACTAGCAATTTTTCACCAGCTGAATTGCTACCCTTCCCATCTCTATCCCCAGGATCATTTCAGAATCTCTTCTTTGGTGTACACTCCACATAATGCTTACTGTTTGAAAAAACACAAAAGCAAACTTTGTTTCCAGTGTCTGTAAGATTAATTTGAACAGTTTTGCAATTAAGATTTTTACCACAAAGGAATCAAGAATCTGTTAGAATGAGATGTCATCAAAAGGCAGATGTAGTCTATATTGACAAGCTACTGATTCTTTTCACACCCAGGATATTTATCAACAGGAACAATATATTTAACTGTGGAAAAAATAATACATGCAAGTACCTAATGCTGGTAGTTTTTCACTTGTTTCCCTCCTACACCACAATGGGCCCAGGTCTCACAGATGGGTAACAATCTGAAAACTGCTATCTTACACCTGAGGCCCTCAGCACCTCCTTTATCCCCAGCAAATGCAACCTCCCCTGTCACTGTTGTGTAACTTAGGGCTCTTACATACATACAGCTTCCAGCAAGTATAAAAATAACGGAACTGAATGCTGCAAAGACACAAGATCAACACCACTAAAAAAGAAGGAGCAAATCAGAGCAGCTTTAGTTGGTAATGTGAGGTTAATTCCAGTAATTTCAAGGTCAAAACAAAAACATGTCACAAACTGCCCAATTTCATGAGAATGTTACACGTAAGGGGTTTTCCCCATGAGACTACCATGCATTTCCCCATGAGACTAACATGCATTTCACAGGAGTTGCTTTTAATCTACCACTTAATCAGTTCCTCAAAGGGACAAGTCCATCCTGTTTTGTGAAAGAAGGTAGGTTGTATTTAAAGATTACAATCTTTTTACAAGTTCCAATGATTTTTTACAGGTTTCTTAAATGACTGAATTAAAAGTGAAATGCTGTTTTGAGTCAATCAGAGATAAATCCACATTGCCTACTGCAGTCCCATAAATGTCTTCATGTATTTGTGTGACACCCAGTCACCAAGGCACCTAAGCAGCAAGGACCTGCTCATGTTAGACTGGAGCAGAATCATACTCTAAACTGTGATATATATTTTTTTCCCAACCGTGCAAATGAACTATAAGAAATATTTAAATTTGTTGAAAGGAGTATTTTTGTATTTTTTAAGTCTGTTGTTAGAAATGACTATTGCTCAGACAATCGAGCTACTTCCTTTGGCTAATTTGACATGGTTAACCTTGGCCTACCCCTCAGCTAGAGATACTGCTATCTTCGTGCAGACACCCTCATGTCGGTATTTACAAGGTCACACAAAAAGCAGCAGTCTGCCCTTGCTCAGCTTTGCTAAACAAAAGAGAAAACGTCCTCCTTCATTGGTATCAGCACTGTCACAAATATCAGAACATATAAAACTTCAACTCAAATGTAGCAGAAACAACAATTGACAAAATGAGGTCCTTGCTAAAGGCACCTCAGTGAAGGCAGACCATAGCTGCTCTGGATTAGTGGCCATCTATCCTTTTGCTTTTAAACAGAGAATTTGATTTTCTGGTAAAGACAAGCATCATTCCAATAATTGCTGCCATTTCCATAATTTCAGGTTCACTGAGATCCATTTCTTCTTTCAATTACACTGTTATTTTAGCTAGAAGACCAGGCTGACTTCTTCCTATTTATATCGGTTACCAATGAAGATAATGAAATTTATTGTCATGCTTCATATCCTGTCCTGTTAATGCATGAACAGAGTACGGTAACTTTGGAAGAACAAAAAAACCCACTGAAAAGCAAAGCCTAAAATTAATTGAATCAAAACTGTTTGAATTCTCATTCCTCTCAATGAAAGGCAGTGAGAGGATAATATTTCAATTAAAGTTTTTGAAGGTCTAGCTAAGCTGAAAAGCAGGAACCAAGCAAAAGTAAACTCACTATGATTGTTAAGTGTCTTGAGGACAGCAGAACCCCTACCAGCTGCAGCCTTAAGCCCAAATTGCTCAATTATCAGCTACGTTTACTATATCTTTTGTGCTTCTATCCATCATTTCACAACAGGCAGTCTTCCTTACAAGTTAGGGTGAAGTGTATCAGAGATTATAAATTCATATGGGATCTGTGAAACTTATTACATGTGACCAGGCTTCCTTTCTGTTGGCCCATTTAAAAATATACTTAAATTTTCAAAATCAGATTTTGAATGTGAACAGAAGTAATTCAGAACAAAGTCTACCCTATTTCCAGAAACCCATCTATCATTCCCTCTGTTCTGTAACTACTCCAGCCAAGGGTAACTTTGCATTACATAAGTGCACAATGAGCTATAGAAAAAGCTTACATGGCTTATTCACTTGCAAGACTTACCTTGCTGAAAGAATGAAGGATCTCTCTACACTTTCAATATTCAGCTCATTCTGATATGCTTCCTGGGTTGGCTTTTTAACCTTCAGTTGAGAGAGAAAACTTGACATTCAAACTGAAATGGTACTTTTACAGTCACTAGTTTTACTTACTGTAAAATCCCTTACACTTTTACTGCAGACGGGGTACACTGGAGAGAAAAATCTCTGGTCATACATGACTCCAGAGGGCCCAGCTACACTAAGATTACATGCAGCCCAAATTTTTATTTCACTGTGGCCCATACTAACACCGGAGACACGCAGGGGAATGAAGCTCAAGAGCTGTCAGACACTTCCCACCTGTGCTTTAACATGCCCAGGCCCATTGCCTTCAAATCACCTCCTGCAACTGGGCCTAAGAAGGCACTGCTGCTCCTGCAGGACAAGATGCAGCCCACCCATGTGCCCCAGAATGGGTATCTGTGCCATACCACCAAGGGCTGGATTGCCCTGCTAGCCCTTCTGAGCTACCAATTTTCAAATATAAGGAGGTTTAAAAGCCACCATGACACATCTGCTGGCAGAAGAGATTCTGCAGCTCTGCCTGCAAAAGCTTGGACCTGGGCACCAGCTCTGCACTGCAGCTGGACTTGATGCTTTTCTCTCACAGCACCAGAGACAACTTACTTGATTCCCGAGACAATGGTTTGTTCCCACTGTCATGTCAGAGACCATGTCAATATATGGCATGCGTGTCCCTTATCACTACCCAAAGGGGCTCAGGGCTTTATTTGATGCTTTTCACAAAGGCTCAGAAACAAAAGCCGCGTCTCCCCTCACGGTTAGCAGATCTCTATAAACCATGGAGATTTGATACACTAGAGATTTCACAGGCAGAGATGCCTAACCTCTGCGTGTGGGCAACAAAAAGCAGTCACAAAGCAAAAGAGAGGCAGTCTAAACAAGTAGGCAGACTATTCCAGAGTAGGACAATACTAGATGAAATTCAGGTAAGACTGTCCTGCAGTGATACTGTGTGGTTTTTTTTCTTTAGGGAAACCTATATAGCAATCCCACAGGCCATATTACGCATGAAACGTTCAGCCTGTAGGACTGCTTTGGAACATAAGCATCTTTAAATCTCTTTCCAACAATAAACATAGTTGCGTTTTGAACATTTGAAGGCATGAGTTTAAATAGATTTGGAGGAAGATTCATTTTAACAAGTGACTCACCTTCATTCCAGCCAATGACAGCATGTTGTTGAGTTTATACATCCCTGACTGAACTGGAGTTGTATATAACAGGGCATCATTGAACTGTAATACAGAAGCAGTGTTTTTTAAGGACCAAAGGCTGTTTAGAGACAGATAATTTCAGGTGCATTTTACTGGAAGTACAGAACTCATACAGCACTGAGATCAACTGTCCAGAAAGGTATCTTCTACTTCCTATTATTGCACTTAAAGCCCAAGAAACATTTTCATGTATGAATTTAGATAACAATAGGTGTCTATTTATATCCTTCTTGTGTAAATATACATTTGGCACATGAGTAAACAGTGCACAGATGTCAAATAACAGGCTGTCAAAAAGGACAAAGATGTTTCTCGTGTACACCGCTGTACTGTATAACAAACTACTTTAAAAGAATATTAGAATTAACCATTCAAACAAAGCAAAACATTCCAGAAACTCAGAGATAGCAGAATTAAGATTAGCAATTTATAATTATAAGGACAAACTTATCTGTATGTATCATGTGAATTTTACCAGTTTAAATGTGCATCTACTGTTTATTTCCTGTTCCACCAGACTTGGCTTCATTCACTGCACTTACTGAACAGCTATTGAGATTTATTTGTTGCTCAACAAATGAATCCAAAGTTCATTTAGTGCACATAAACACAGACCAGAAAACTAAACCGCCTCATCTGTGAGGTTCTTGGCAAAATAACCAAATGTTTCACAAGCCTTACTAAATCTTCACATGATCAATGGAAAAATGGCTGCTTAAGTGTCTAAAGGCATAAACACTATCCTGCATAATGTTTATATTTATATATATTTATATTCAAATCCCACCTCCAAAACTCACCACCCCCACAACCAAAACAAAGAAGATCCTAGCTAGAGCTACTCAAATTCATCTGATTTGGGAAGTCCAGCTCGACACAGCACCAGATTTTTGAGAGTATTACGTTAACTGATAAAATTCGCAGTTATCTCAGTGCTTTATATGCTACAATCTCCAGAGCATAAGACAGTCACTTGCAAGCTTAGAATCCATGCTCCATGACTGCCGAGGGAAATACTTATTCATACTACAGTAACTGCAATGCAGATTTCAGCTAGGACTGTGGACCAACAATGCCACAAATTATACACAGCAGCAGTTGCCTTACCATCTAAATAGAAGAGATAAACAAAAGGTTCAAGCGGAAACAGAAACTTCAGGGATGCATGGAAGTTTCAAAACAAAACAGTAGCAAAGACAGGAAAAGAACCCAGCACCTAACTTCTAGCTCAGTGCTCCGCTCAGGATGCAAGCGGGCTCGTGGCAGGCAAGAGAGAGGAAAAGGAAGGGAGGCAGGGAGGGAGAGAAGGGTGCAGTAGCAGCCATGGAGTTGTAGGTTTTACGATCTGGTACAGCTAAGTGGGATGGAGCAACGGTGTCAGTTTTTGCACTATGACCATAACATCTTCTCAAAAAAGCACTCAGATTTTAAATGAGCCTTGTTCAAGCAGTACATTTTAGTAATCAACAGTTTTCTGTTAAAATTAGTGTATATGCTAAGAGGTGATCTCTCCAAATTAAAACGGAGCAAGTAACACAGCAACAACTAGTCATTTTACCCATTACCTGAACTTATTAGTTACTTATGTTTGTGGTGTAAGTTTCAACCACTTAAAATTACACTAGAGTTAGGCACACAGCAACATATACAATGTCTTACCAGAAAAAACATTCGTGGCTGCATGACCTTCCGGGACAGCTTCATCAGCGTTCCCTCTTTCAGAAAGACCTAGCAAATTAAAACAAGACATTTGAAACCTAGCTTCTCATGGCACAAGCTGTACAGATGAGCTGACTTCTTCATCATCATCGTTACTATGATTATGGTTATTATTACTACACTAGAGGTGCTGCAGAAGTTTTGGGATTCCAGGCTCCCCTTCTGAGAAAGGCTGTTCAACCCTTAGGATTCTCTAAAAGTGAGTGTGAATGGCTGCATTACAGTTTTCCACACTGCACTTGAAACCATGCATGAGGAAAAATAAACTGCCTGCAAGATCTGGCAAGAAATCATATTCTAAAAATCATAAGTTTTCATCAGATAAATGTCTAAAAAAACCCCCACACATATGGAGAAGCAGTATTTATTTGACTGTTAGAACTGAGTAATTAAGTGATGGACCATTTTTCTTCTTGGTATATGCCAGCTTCAGTACTTTGCTTACATATCATCTGTGCTGCACTTTTACTGCAATCTGCTGAATGCCATCTGGAGGACCTACCCTTCCTGGCTGTACAATCTCGTGGTGTCCATTTAAACTGTACTGAATCTGCATAAGTTTCTGAAAGTTATCCTACAGGAAGAAAAAGCAAAAGGTAAGTAATTGCCCTTGCACCCATGACTTGGTAAAAAAAAAAAAGGCAAGCTTTAATCAACCAGCTTCCTAAGTCAAAATACTTACTCCCTGCTTCATGATGTCATTGGCGTGGTTTGCAACTTCTATGACAACAGCTAGAGCATCTGACAGATGAAGAAATGACAATTAGGTTATACAGACTAGTTAGCATTGATATTTTGTAAAGCATGAGTACAATATTGCCCTTCCACTACATACTGAGATTCAAGGACCAGTCACTGCATCCAGGAGCACTTCCCATAGATCGCAGAGTCTTTGGATCATGGTTTAGTAAGTGTGCCCTAGCAAGTCATTGCTTCAACCAAGTGTCTTACAGCTAATCAAAACAGTACACAAGCAAAACTAAAGTCTAGATTCTCATGTAAAGAACTACTTTAATTTCACTGTCTCTACTTAGAGGAGAAAAGTTAACATTTTAAGCAAGACTATGCAGAGATTAAGGTTTTTTCCATTTTAAACAATTGCTTCCAGTGCCCGTCATAGACTACTTAGAAAAATTATCCAAATCTTTGTGATTTCTTTCTTCTGCCTTTAGTTTTGTTGCACCTCAAGATAACAGCATAAAGTTCAAATTTCTAAATTTCAAACTTGTAAGACCAAAAGAAAACAAACAAACAAATCTCTCAAAGGGAGGAGCTGCCAAAGACAGGAGATTTTATTAAGTACTGATATTTAATAACTAACAATTTGACTGTAATATATGCTACGGTGTAACTGTAAAAAGAGGTTACATAAAATGGTTATGTAAAGTATTGAATGGTGAGTGTATATGAGACAGAACCCATCCAAAGTTATTATCCAAAAACTTGTGATTTACCTAAGTAGGAAAAGAAAAAAAAAAAGAAGATTCATTTAACTGAAAGCTGGAACAACTGCTCTGATACAATGTAGTCTCTAAAGCATTTAATATCTTCTCAGTAACTGAAGTATAGTGAAGCACTTCAAATAAAGGAACTACATTTGCTTAAAAGTGCACAGAGAAGTCTACTAAACCAGGTAAAACCAAGGCCTTGGGTTTTTTCTCAGATAATCATTAGAGTAATAGTACTGTAGAATGTATTTACTTCCCTTATTGTTGAGTTCATATTCAGGAAGAAAGCATGTTAAAAGGTACACCTTCCTGAACTGAAAGGTTCAGAGGGTCATGAAGCCATGTAAGAAACTAATTTGAGATGTGGACAAAAAGCTCCTCCTCCTAAATTAATCTAAGGAGAATTTTTGGTCAAGATTTCCATGAACCAAGGCAATGCAAGCACACGAGTCAAACAGTTAAAAGGCATAGCATATAACAAGCATTTTATCAAAATTTAAGTTTAGGTATAGATGTCATGATGTCAACTGAGCCTGCTGAAAAGTAGCTGGTGGTCTCCTAGTAGGAAATGCTGGAGCTGCTCCAGTCAAAACACTCTGCCAGCTCCCATCCACTTTAAAGTAAATGAAGGGAAATCTAGCTAAATCCAAGAAGATAGGAATGAGTACCTGATTTTTTTGTTATACTTCCCTTCATCTATCAGGTATTACATTTATTAAAAACCTAAAATTTTACCGACTTACTTCAAGAAAGATTGAAGAATGTTGGAGAAAATTTTCTGGTTATTGAAGGGAATGTTCCAGAATCTCAGGGCTACTTATACAGCCAAGACTAAACAAATCTAAACAACAACAGAAAATAATCTATAGAGCCAAAGTCCATAAACAAAGTGGGTTTTGGCAGGGAAGTGCATTCCATTTCTTATACCACTTAGCTGGAGTTGTGTATTCAAGTGAAGGCCATCAGGAAAAACTGTGTTGTTGGGGGTTTTCTCCAAGGATGCTAACCATCACTACACCTAGTCTTCCCCTTCCTGACCCTAACTGAATTAAACAACTATGCAAAGTCAGATTAAGTTAAGCTTAATCGTCACAAGAAAGATCTCGATGAGTAAATGATTCTTACTCAGTTTCAAAGGTAGACTATGAAACATGTCAAATGTATAAATTTAACACTTATGCTTACAATTAAACTGCTGCTTTTATCTTTGATGTAAGAAGGGAGAGAAAAATACTGTGGAAGGTACAACTACAAAAACCACAGAAGCTGGAGAAATTACAGGAAGACGTAAAGTAAAATATGTTCTTCATTAATAAAGTTAATTTATTAATATTATTACTTTATTAATAAATTAATAAAGTCACTAATTTCTCAAGTGGTCAGTTATTTAATATGCAGTGCAAGCACTGGACTGTTAAGAGCCATAAGAAGTGCAAGGCAGACTTCTATCTCTTAAAGAGTCATAATTTAAAATATTTTTTGTTTATATTTTCATAATACTAAACCAAATATGTCTAAATGTCCTAAGGAGGACAGGTACTCAAAAATTTTATGGCACTGGAAGCGAACTTGGCTCAGTGCACTGAAGACGCTCCTTTATTGCAGTCCAATCAACTGCATCTGCACAGCCTTCCTAAAGATCATGGGCTTGCACAAATGTCAGTAAAGAGACTGAAATAAGTGACAGGGGCCCACTCAAATGAAATGGAGACATTGTCTGGGAGCATTTTTGTATTAATGAGGCATGTACATGGAAGAAGGGACCAGTATGAACATGCATTGCACCACTACACTTGAGTTAAACTGGCTTAATACCAAACTACCATGAAACACGTAGTCCTGTCCTCTTCCATCACAACTATTCCTTCCTATTTCCTCTTACATCTTTTCCCCTCATATGCATGCAAAGCTGAGGAAGTCACTTATGTTTGTGCAACTTGTGACAAGCCAAACTGGGGAACTCCTAGGTTAAATATAACCCAGAGCAGCTCCTTGATCTTGTTTGCTCCCACCACACTAACGCTGTATGAGAGAGGTGGTCAGAAAGGCTCATAGCTGGGAGAGAGCAGCTGGTACACCAGACTGCCTATCGTGAAAGGTCTACAGATGTCTCTTTCGACAGCAGTGCCCAAAATATCTGCTTAACCTGCCTGTTCAACTTCACTCTTATCTCTTGGTTTCAACTCAAGGGTGAGCCGATAGGACTGTAAGCTCAAAACATTTTTGAAACACAAAAGTTTGCAATCTTTCAGTAGCTGCTGAGAAATTTAGAACTAAATAGAAAACATTTCTATTACTGGCTTAGCATTATGCATGCATTTAAAATTTAGATACATTATCATATGTACATAAGCTATTATTCCTTTAATCTAAAGAGACATTTACCTTGAGTATCCCTATAGTCTGCAGATTCTTCGAAAAGATTCTTTAAATAATCTGTATAAAGAAAAAAAATAAATACAGAGATAGTTTTGTTAAAGAAATAAAGAGCACCAGAAACTAGTAAAAAACACCTTTTTCCTGGAAGTCTGCTTTTCAGGCAGATCTATACCACAAAGATCTTCTGCTAAATCTTTTAAATCTGTCAAAGTAATTACAAAAGGAAAACTAGCGTTTCTGTAATTAAAGTATATTGTGATATCTTGTTTAGAGAAGAGCAAGATTTCAAAATTATTACCACCCCCCCATGTTCAAATAGGCATTTTTGATTTTAAACTATAAATTCAGCTCCTCAGCCACGAGATGGCACCCTCAATCCATTGAAGTGTTGGTAGTTTTAAAATCTGTTTTACTTAGCTAAGATTAATTCTGACTGTACGACTATACAAGAAAACATTCCCCTCGAGTTTCCATTCCCTGGTAGAATGCCTAGCTCCCCAAAAAGTACAATATCCTGTTAAAAATTAACATATATCCTCAGTAAAAACTCAACCGTCTATTCTTTACATGCTATAGCTACTGAAAACTAATCATATGTGCTCTAGCAAGCGTTCAATTTTAACTTCGCAGTTGTACAAGTTTCATGTAGGAGTGAAATAACTCAACTCCCATATGCTTGCCCTACCCAAATTCGTCCTTTTGCTCAAGAAGGATCAGAAGCCAATTGTTCCTGCCTTCATGTCTTGCTTCATGCATGCCCCTCAGAGACCGCTCAGTGTACTGTAATCTTTTCCTTATGCAAATAATAATAATAAAAAAAGGAATTATGAAACATGTTTGTGCAGTAGAAATGCTGTGAAGAATGTCAGAGTTAATGAAAGCTTGGAAAAAAACAGAACTACAGGAAAAGAAATATCTGGCACTGAAATCTTATTTTTTGGCAAAGACTTAAGGGAGGATTCAAGAGAGAAGCATGAAGAGCAGGTTGGAGTGAGGGAAGAGGAACCAGCTGGGGTCTCCTGCAGGGAAGTGGGGAGGAAGTGCTCGGAGGTCTGGCTGGCTGGGCCATGGGAACACCCACAGCCTTCTGCTCTCCGCAGAGTTTTGTCTGATCATTAGCAGGCACTGGTCAATGTGTGATCTTTTTAAGACAAGTCTGACACTGGCACCAAAACCTCTCCAGCTATACTCCACAAATATCACATCCTTCACATCCCTCAAGATCTTGTGCTACAGAAACTACCAGACACTGCAGTGCAATATTTAGGTGTACACAAAAGCAGAGTTCATCTTGCTTCACCTCTGGTTATGCTGATAAGAAGCTGGTGCGAAGGAAATAAAGAAATAAAAAAAATCAACATGAAGTATTCTGAAAGGAACTGAGAATGTCGGGTTTTCACTTGGTTTAACCTGGAGGAGCCTGTCACACACAGGACATGAGCTGCCCTCTTCTGCCCTGCCTGCCAATGGGTGCACTCTCAAGTCAGAGCTGTGCCATACTGCCCTGGCAGAGCACTCCTGGGACTCCACCATAAAGCAAATGAGTTAAAACTTTAAAATTGCAACTTGATTTTCATCGGGGCCGGCACAAATTACTCCAGTGGGAAGCTCACAGTATAAAGAATGAGTCTCTACAGCTTATACAGAAATACCAGCTTCTTAAAGCTGCCAGCCACACACCTCTATGGGCTGAGAAGAAGAGGTGAGGTGGGTGTAATTTACACATCTGCAAGTGTACTGCTGGCACTCTAAGAAACTGCCCCTAGTACATGCAGACATCCAATTTAACGTTCAAAGTAACTGCTCTAGAAACTTAAAACCAGAGACCGAACACGGGAACTGTGTCTTGGCATGTTTGTGCTTTAGGATATGGCTGCCAAAACAATATTGTACATCAACAAATGGAAGACAGAAAATTAGAGATTTTAACAAAACGGTGTTCATTTAAAATCCTGTATTTAAAAAAGAAGGCAGCTTTTGCATTACAAGATTGAAGCAGCCAATAAAATTTGCAACTGTAAAATCCTGAAAGTGACAAATACATAATTTTGATCTTGATACTCCTTATGTATATCTGGTAAGCGGACCTCAGTTCATAGCTAAAGCTCTGCTTCAGAGAAGCACCAGAACAGATATTTTTAGTCTCTTCTGTGAACACACACTGGAAATTCTGTGCTTGCAACAATCTTCTGGAAGTACTGGCTTAAACTATACAGACAAGTAGGTTTCACAGACATGAATAACATCACATTAAAAATTTAGCAAAAATATTCCTAGATAAAATAAACACAGAAGTCAAATATTAAGGTGGAATTGTATCTATTGACTTTGCCTGAAAAATTTTCCCCTCTTAAATGTGCTTTAGTTGTTGAGACGAGGAAGACCTTAAGCATACCTTCAGAAAGGCACTTGGAAACTAAAATTCCTAACTCTGCTAGATACCCCAAAACACAACAAAAACCAATACAAAAGCATAATGTTTCTGTGACAACCAGAATTTCCCTATGCCCTGCCTCTACCTGCCAACAGCCAGCAATTCTCTTTGTTGTTGCTGAGGAGCACGAACTATCACTTCTCCTGCTAGAAGTTCTCTTATGTTTTATTAACTACTTTTTGTTTCAGGTTGTCTAGTTTAATTAAGTTAAACTCTAAGCAATCCTTCTCCAACACTAACTGCCTGAAGTCTGACAACTCTCTTTCTGACCTGTGAAGGAGCAGTGAGCTCAAAGGCTTTTTTCAAACCCTCAGCTTCCCCTCACTATTCCCCAGTTAAGGATAATGAAAGACTCTCTCTCTGCAAACCTTATGTTGACAAAAAGAGAGGCTTACCCTATGACAATGAAGAGCCTGTTCATACCACACAGTCTCAAGTCATCGACTCAGAGGTTTTTGAAATGAGAGAATCACCTCTCTTTTATTTCCATTAGAAATCAGAGGCCTCTAATTAACAGCCCCCAAACCCAGTATTTGCCAGTATGTGGAGAAGCGGAAGTTCACTTGCTGGATGGAGAAGCTGTATAATTAAACAGAAACACAGCTGAGCTGCACCTCTCCTTGGCTGATTTAGGAGTCCACCTGCTCCTGCTTTTATTAGCACAAAAGTAACTCCACTTCAAAGCACACAGCAACAATCTTGTGATGTGACCATGTAGCAGCAGGTTACCAGTACAAAGCTGTCCCACTGACACAGAACATCTAAATAGGAAGAAATCCCTGCTGACTCAAGCCTAGCAGCTTCATTTCCTGGATTATTTTTGCTCCTCTACACTCGCCCGCTGCCCCCTCCTCCCTTACCCACAGATCCCCCCCTGTTTTCAGCCTTGGCACCTGCTGCATCACTGCATCTCACCCACTGCAACAATAGACCCAAGTGTTTTGTGTTTCGTGTGCCCTACGAATATTCCGCAGCACAAGTTTATGTAGAGATTGCTCAATATTACACAGAGGTGCTGCAAGGTAACAGAGCAGACGGGTCATCCAGAGAGATACAGAGAGTGAGAATCTCAAGGACGACAGAAATGCATGACAGACTGAACAGACTAAAAATGAAACAGATTAAAAATAACACTTTCAGCCCCAGCACAATTAAATTCTTAGTCTGATCTCTTTTAATGCTCACACAGAAAAAGAGAAATGACTTTTCTAAATCAGCAGCCAGCATTACAATCCCATTCCTGTCAATTGCATTTGCAGGTGTATTTAAAGCTAGGCAGCCACAATAAGATCTGCAGACTGGGAAGGCTCACAGCAGCCTGCATCACTACAGAATCATTTTTTGCAGGTCTAAACCAGCTTGTTCTAGCCACAAGATAGTTAATGACCACGAGTAATTGCCCTTCAACATCTGAGTTCTGCTTCAGTGCTATTCACCCCAGACATCTCTCACTTGGCTATGCATATTGACAATGGCATTTATTCCATCCATGATCCTCTGTTCAACCTTTTTAACATAAACTTTTGAATTTATCCAAAGCTCTGCTGATTTCGGAGTGTATAACAAGCCTATACCATGCCCTAAACCAGCATCCTTTTAAGATAAAGCAACTCACCAGATGCTGTTTTATGGCTTGATTTCATCAATTAAGAGTCACTAAGATTTTCCCCTACAAAGTAGTCTATTTAATAAGGGGTTTTCACCTGTTTTTCAACACCTGTGACTTTAATGAGATGATTAAAATTAAAACAGTCAACATTAGTAACTTGGTAACTGCTGGATAACACTTAAGTCTGTATCTCCCATAGCATCACTAGTCTAAGTACTTGCTGGGGAAATGCCAATGAGTTGCTACAGAGCCAAAAAAAAAGGTCACAGAGCATTTTATTTTGCAGTTACTATATAAACAGAGGCTATTTTTAAATTGCTCATCAAGAAGCAATGGCTTTCAAAAACAATGCCTTAAGTATTTCCAAATCCTTACAGGAGACATCCCCCTCTTACAACAAACACATCTCAAAATACTTCACAAAGGAGGCCTCTATCATTGCCCTCGTTTTACAGAAAAGCAAGCACTGCATCATGGAGATGACTTGCTCAAGGTCACCCAAACATGCCAGTGCCGGAACAGGGTATAAAGCCTAGATTTCCTAATCCCAAACCAGCTCTTCAGCCTACAATGCCCCTTAAGCACTCAGTGATAAATGTATGCTAAAAACATGTGGTTTACCTTTAAAAGAGAATGGATTTTACAGACAAAACACCTGGGTGGGGGAGAAATGGAGAACCTACTTGCAGAAGTTCACAGTTGCACAGACATCCCTCACTTCCTTCTCAGAGCTCCAATTTTCCATACTAGGTTTCTTCTTTACCAAAAAAACAAACAACAACCCAACCAACCCCTCCAAAAAAACCAAAACCCACACAGAAAAAAAAACAAGCAAAAAACAAACCCCAAAGTAAAACAGGAGCATTCCAACCCTCTAAGGAAATTACGGGCTTCTATTACCACAGAAACAAACGAAACCCACCACAGGTTTCATGTTTTCCAAGTACTGCTAAATGTACCATCAGAGAACACACCACAGTGTTGGGAATATTAGCATCTGCATTATTGCAATCAATATTAACAAAGAAAGCCTCTAAACCCATGCTACGTTTTTAATAAAGCTCCACATATCTGAAGTCAGATAAACACGCTTTCCAGACAAATACAGCTGCCTAAAAGCAAGCTCCCTGGGACATGTGAAGACTGGCTGCTTCTTAAACCTGTAAAAGAGCTTGACAGTACCTGTCAACAGGAGCCTGTACTGGGGAATCCTCTGAACCGGCTTGAGCAGATAGTGCTTCAGGGCCAGACTAGCACAGCGGGGGCTCATCTGCAAGAAACACCCAACATAAGTACTGATTCTGTGGTAGTCAAGGGTTAAAGCACAAGAAAACATACCCACAATCAACTACCGATTACAGTGGATAAGCTTTATCTTGAAACAGTGCGACTATCACAGCGTTAAACACTACATTACAGAGCAAGCATTTCTGTGGGGAAGACCTCATGCAAAATCATGTGTTGAAAGACTTCGGTAAGCACTCGTACTCTGTGGATTCGAAACAGGTGCTTTTGCTTATAAAGAAGAGAGGTGAAGCTTCCCAGAAAAAAAAAGGAAACACCAGCGGCAAGGGCAACATGCCCCTTTGTAACCACTGTCAGTGTCCATTAGGCTGAAAGGCAGAGGAGACAGCAGTGCTCACTGCAAAAGTTTTGGTTAATTCACACCTCTAAAGACAACACAGAATTAAAAGATCCTTGCCTCAAAAATGTTAATTATTTTGAGTTTGCATTCAAAATAGAATGTATCTGAAACATGGAATCTTTATAAAGACCTCTTATCTTCTTCCTGTCTTTGGCTGACTCTGCCTCAAGCTCTTCCTTTGCCCACTGTAAGCAGCCTTTTGAACCGCTTGTAAGCAAACAGAGCAGGCATTACCCAAGGGGCAGGGATTGCCCAAGGGGAAGCCCACGTAACAAGAAGTAAATTCACAATTTGTGTGGATCATGTGCTTAGGGAGCTTGCACCTCTCCTCTGTTTTAAGGCAGTTACGTAAAAACCTGGCAATGCTCTTAGGGAAATGAATCAGCTTCCATCCGATTGCTGCATGTGCTGGATTTGCAACCTCTAGAAATAGGCTGATGAAAAAACCCACTTTTTTGTTTCCAACTAAAATGAAACACCATTCCCATGTGTAAGCTACTGCCCTGTGATGTGGTAGAGAAATCAACCTGGTTAAAATAGGACAGTTCGTCGGAGTATAGTACGATTGAAAAACAAAACTAAAAAAAGCAGTCAGAGACTGTGTTAATGTATCTTTGATATGATTTGTAGCAAGTGCTGCATTTTATGAAAATCAAGGTCCTTTGTCGTCTTTCTCAGTGGTAGCCAAAATCACTAGTTGCTTCACAAAACCTGAATTTTCTACTTTCTGCTTCTACCCTACCAAGTCTCAAGCCAAGACTGCAGGAAAACAAACCAACCAACCAACCACAATCCCCCACCCCCCCTGAAAACCTCCCAAACAAATAAACAAACAAATACACTTGAGGATAGTCTAAAGCCTTATGGAGGATCACAACTCCTGAAAAGCCACAAAATAGGATATACTTTACAAAAGACTACAGTACCTCAAAGTCTTTGACTACTGAAGCAAAACCTGCATTCTTCTTACACTGTTCATCTAATAGTGCAACATTTTTATCAAATTCTTTGATATAAGTTGAATACATCTTTAAGTAGGGACCCTTTTTAACAAATATATCAGCAATTCTTTGATGTTCGAGCCTAGAAACAAAAAACAGAGCAATTAGAGCGAAAAAGTTCATACATCTTAAGCCTACAGCAAAACATCTGTCTTCTTTCTTTCACAGTAAGATGTGCTAGTTAATGTTCTGAGCAAAAAGCTTACAGTTCGGCAGATAGGCATACATCTCAGTAGCTACTCTGAAAAGCCTTATCAGACACACCTTGACATACTGATTTAACGTTAGACGAAAATCACCTTATACACAGTCTGTTTAGAATGGTCTTGAATGCTTTAGTTCAGGCTGGATTTCTGAGAAGACAGATCTTCAAACTTCAAGATGTAGACTCCATTCCCTAATAGCAAGCATGGGATTACAGTCTTTACCCATTGCAGTACCTTTGTATAGCTGATTTAGATCCACCCACCAATGTAACTGAGAATGGATTTCAATGGGATTGTGACTGCCAATCAGCACTGCATCTGGTTAATAGCTCTCCACTACCTTTAAAATGCAAACCAGTCTTCAGGACAGCTTCATTTTCCTATAATGAAACCAGTCCACTTATCGTGCCCATGCAGGGACCAGAACTTTCAATTAAAAATGTAATTTTAAAATAAAATGTGTGATTGCTAAAAACACATATTGACCATTGCACCTCTCTGGATACATCTAAGTGGCAAAAAGTATATCTAAATGGAAAACTATCTCCTGTACTTTCAAAGTCAATTCTGTCATTTAAGAAGGCACGTGAAACACAAACAAGAGTCAAACCATGGTCACATGGAGTCACATCAGCCTCACAGATAAATTTCAAAACATCAAAGGAGTGGTATCCCTTTATTGATAGTCACCAGTGAGATAATCGCTCTTCCAGTTCCCTCAGGAGGTCCCGATTGAGTTCGTACAGCTGAGGTAGGTAGTACAGGATCTGATTCAGGATTCTGTCCTCAATCACTGGCTTTCCAAGCTGCCTAGAGGCATGCGCTACCGCGTCCCGGAAATCCTGCCGGAATACAAAGAGGACAGAAACCCCCCTTCACGAGTGAACAGCCTTCAAAGCACCAACACAGACAACGGGTTCTCTCTGCAGACATTCCAGGCGCTGCTCCCTATTACCAAAGGCAAGGCGGGTACCATCTGGGTTATGTTTCTCTGCAGCTTCAACTTACTCCCCTGGGACTGCCTTAATCCCTTTGGTTTGGGGCTGGAGCTTTACTTTTTTGCTCCTGTATGCATAATGTAGTTGTTGTTCATTATTTTTACAGCATGCCCTTAAGAAATGTGCTGGTACTACATAATGAGGAAACTAAGAGGGTAAAATATCTTGTATCTATCTGGCAAGAGTGTTAGCAGCCTTCAGTATCTTCTTGCTAATATTTGGGTCAAAAAGAAAAAATATTGTATCAGCTAGTACTATCATAATCTTACTTTAAAATCATACTAGTTTTCATAAATCATCTGTAAATGCTCTTTTGCAAGATGTGCCTTTTGGACAAAAATGTAGGGTCACAAAAAATTACTGTATGTAGCAGCTTCTCTATATACAGAAAAATTAACAACTAACAAAAAGATATGGTAACAACATACGGGAGCCATAAGATTACAAATGTTAATAATGATCAAAACCAACACTGGTATCTTCAAAACATTTACAGGGAGGAGGAAAATCCTGTTTACACTTGAAGGACCTCTTAAAGCATTTTTATGCCATAAGAGCTCCCAACAGGACAGAGCCGAGGCTTATTGGTCCTTGTAAAACTATTTAGAATTAAAACCTTGGCCCCACACAAGCCAGTATGGCCAGGACTGTATCCATATTGAAACTCAATATCCATTACATGAGGTATTTTCTCTGATCACATGCAAACAAAACTTTCAAAAAAGGTTATCAATTAGCATTTCACATGAAAACCAACACTGTCTAAACTGACCAAAAAGAAAATCCAAATTAGGTGGTATGCTGTATTATCGTGTCTCACTTGAATTTGAGCAACAGTGGAAAAAAGACAATCTGTAATAGCCCTTTTTGAGTTTGTGGTCTGCTGAAACCTGATAGCGTGAGCACAGTCTGTAAATATCCTAAGAAAGGTGACCAACAACATATTCCTAAATACAATTATGAGTTATAGTTCAAGTGTGCATGGGGTCCACACCTGCCTTTGAAAATCTATAGGGTCCTCAGGTTTCTCCATCCCCAGGTCTACTACTACATGTCTTACTAGCTATCTCATCAGTCCAGCATCTGGCACTGTTTAGGGTCTCTCAAACTTAAGCTGCCTCAACTTTCCCCTGCCCTCTCTCCTCATTACATCAGCTCTAGGCAGCATGAGCTCCAGACACACTTTCTTGCTTTGTGACCCTCTGGGTCACAAAGGCTGTGACTGGGCAGAGTTATGACAAGAAACTGAAAGGAGATACAGGGTGATGGCTGTGATGGGGGATGGCTGAGAACTAAATACAAGGGAGTTAAAAAACAGATGGCGTTATTCATATGGAAATGTTCTGTTTTACATCCTCTGTGCAGACTAGTGACACGTAGGTTAACTACCAGCTGCATCTTATGGGTTTTCCTGACCCTAGGGCATTGCTTAACACTGAAATGATACATGGAATTACAATGGCAAAAGCTCAAATGAGGCATTCTGGAGAGCTTCATACAAAATGCATCATCATATTATGATAATATTCTCTCTTCCCGTTCCTGTGTCATTCCCCCCCACCCCCCAGTTACAGGCACGCACAGTATACTGCATGTACTTTGCCATGGGATGAAACAGGAATTTCATCTGAATGTTACAGGGCTAATTGCATGATGAAAAGAAAAGCAGTTTTGTCTGTAGTGTAATCAACAACCCAGGCTTTTCCCTGACCAAACAATAAAAGGAGAGCAGGGAGCCAGGTTTAAGCACTAGCAGATAAGACAGGAATGTCATTTATAGTTAAGAGCATTCATTTAACTTCTAGATACAGCATTCAAGGAGTCTGCAGGATGTTTTCCAAACACAGATTTGGTGTTTCAGCTAGCTTGATCCAAAGTCCATCAGCTTCATCAGGCTTTGGATGAAAGACTCTACCATTAAAACAGCCAACCAAAACTGTTTGATCACCCTCTCTGTCCCCCTTAAAAACTGAGTAAACGAAGGGAGCCCTGCAGAGAGGAAACGCAGGGAAGAAAGATAACAGGAAGCTTTCAAATGACGCAAACCAGTCTGCTAAACAACAAAAGAGCTAAACTTCAACACTTCTTCTAATCTATTTTTTATAATTATCAAGTCTGCACTCCAGAAGCAGTACAATGCATTTGTCACTGTAATCATATTAAGCTTTATTTTTAACCTGGCGGTGGGTGTGAAATAACTGTCATGCCAAGTTCATCTGGAGATAAACTGAAGAGCTGGAGGCAGAGAGCACATGCCTGAGGAGTGGGGGCAGAAAAAGTCAGACAAACTGTAGCAAGGCTGGAGTTAACAGTGTTTACACTTGAAGGTACTGGCCTTCTGAGAAATTCCTTATCCGAAAGAACAAAATATAGAATAAGTCTGTTTCAATTACCAAATGGCAAAATGTTAACTTAAAAAGTAAATCCTGAAATTTCACTCCCAAAATACAGAATAGGTCTGTTTCAATTACCAAATGGCAAAATATGTTAACTTAAAAAGTAAATCCTGAAATTTCACTCCCAAGGGTAAAAAGCATTCAGATATGGACAACTTTTTATACAACTAGGTGAATGACTCAGAAATTAGAAATTGCAGTAATAGTCATTTAATGCAACAGAACTAAATTCCTTCTAACACTAAATTCGTTCCCTGCTAAATAAAAACAGAATAGCTGTTGCAAATAATATATACATTGCTCTTATCTATATATACCTGCAAGTGATTCATATTACAAACATTTAGCATATATATGCTATATAGCTGTATATAGCTATATTTAGCATATAGTACTATATAACACTGCTGAAGACCACTGCTTTCATCAGTCTGTTCAAAGACAGTCACCTAGGCTGTCCTAGAATTTATTCTTTTTGAAGCAATGCAGCATTCCATTACAGTGAATTGTAAAGAGAGATATTTTTCTAATTAAAAATGAGCCTTTCAAATATTACAATCTTACTGTTTTAAAAAAACTTGCCAAGATTTGGAACTAATGTGCTTATTTCACTGCAGAACACCTATTTCAGCTGTATACAAAAGTTTCATATGGTGCACGACAGAAAACTTAAGATTATGCTAGGTATACTGAATCATCCTAGCTTCTTACCAGGGCAGTTTTTCCTTTCAGAAGGAGGGAGGCTATTGTACACTTTCTGAAATGCTGGTTTACAGTTTCTAGTTTTACCTTATATTCTGATCTCATAATAATCCTTTATACAACTTTTTACTGCTTAGACAAAGGCAACTGTCTTCACATAGCAACTTTAAGAGGACAGCACTCATCACCATCCCTGGAAAGCACATTCTTTCCAAACCAGAAACAGTTTATTCTAGACTAAGACAGCATGCAGCTAGGTACTTGTCCATATGAAAATCCAGTCCAAGCAGTTTCAAAGGCTTCTGAGTACATACTGTTGCTGAATTAGTGCCTGATCAAACATTCCCAACTTGAAAATGTTTAGGGAATTTTATTTATCCTGTAAGAATACACTCCCCCCTAGAGCTGTGCAGTTTTTAAACAGTATTTGAGAAGGCTTCCACCTTATGCTTCCTCCTGCTCCTCCTTCACTGCAGCGTCCTTAAATAAGCAAAGGGCCGTCATATCTGAAATAATTCTGACCCTGTTGTGAATCATGTGTGATCAGCCCACGCACTTCCCCTCCGCAAAGGCCCTGACTCAGTCCCTTCTCAGTTCTTTCCACCGGAGAATTCCAAGCACACAGCAAAGTCACCTTCCCACATCAATCTAGGGAGCAAAGGAGTAAGTTTAGTTGTTAACACAAATAGGTACTGACCAGACTAACCCCACGCTCAGCTGCTGACTGGGTTAAGTGCACCTTCGGGTGCTGAATGAAGATAACTTCAAATGGGTGAAATTAAAACTTCCCATAAATTTAACTGCAAGAGAGAGGAACTACGTGATCTAAACATGTTCACGTATTTTACTCCTAAGGCTTCAACCAATATTCATTTTGGATCTGTTCTCCTAGAACATACCATCAGCAAAGCAAAAACAAGCCATAATCCCTTCTGCGGAGACACAGCTCCCAGCTAAATACACCTGCAGATAGCTCAAATATCAGTTTAATTTAAAGGAAAAAAATATGTCTGCGCCTGGACACTTTTCAAGGAACACACGTACACACATCCTACGGGGAGGGAGGAGGGAAGGGGAGGAAGTTTCACACTCTGGGGAACAGCCAGGCTGCTATATGTGACAAACTGTAAACACGACTGCTAGCAATATGGCTACAGAAGATTTCAGAAATACATTATTTGAAATATACATAAGCAGCCTTAACCAGAGTTAAGACTATCAGCCATAAAATGTTAAGTTAAACTATAGCAAGGATAGTTAATGCAGACTATGAGTAAGTGTGGATCACAGCATTTTTCAAACATAGATTAGGAGATTGCTTCTGGAAAGCTGCCAAGTAGTTCCACACCTGTTTTCTCAGGTAGTAAAATAATTTATAAGTCTTTAACAATATAAGATGGTTAATTTTTCACAATAGTCAATGATTTGACTGTGACATATTCCCAGAATGTTATTTCAAGGAATAGGCTTGGTAGTGGAACAGTGTTTCCTTCCAAACCAAAACTATTTCACTAGCTTTCTTAATGAGATTACTACAGCTGCAATTCATTGTCAAATGCCTCTATCAGCAATTCTGAAGCACTTCATAGACTAAAATTTATCAACATATTCACGTAGAGACTGGTCAAATATTGAAGTTTTGCAGACGGAGGAAAGGGAGTTTGAGGTTGAAAGAATTTTATACAGCCAAACAGTAGGTCAGCTGTAAGCCAGGACCAGAGGTCAGGACTTCCTTTGCTCCAAAACCCATAGCTTTTTTATTTCTCAATATACACATTATATTCTTTTCCCAAAGCTACTATGAATTATTTTTCATAATATTTGGCTACAATATATAAAAAGACTAAGTTTTTATAGATATATAAAACTATATGTTCAGTGGTAGAATTGGCAATCCTGGGGTAATGGTTGGACTTAATCTTAAAGGTCTTTTCCAACCTAGTTGATTCTGTGGTTCTATATATAGGTTATATTGTATAATTTTGCAGTTGTCTTCTGAAAACAGAAACATATTAAACCAAAATTTCTCAGTCTTGTGTCTCCTGAAGGACACATAACAGAAAAAAGAAAGAAGTTTGACTTCAATAAAAGGCTGATCTTGTGGCTGCAGAAGTTAAAGGTGCCTCCTGACAACCTCCTACTTGCTCTCAGAGTCCTCGTAAGGACAGAACGAGGTCTAAATGGTCTAAATCAGAAGCACAAATCTAAAGGCTCAGGCAAAACCCCACAGGCCTAAGCTTTTCTTTGCTCACACAGCACAAAGTTATACACTATGCCTTACAGTAGAAGGCCCATCTCAAAAAACATGTTCTTCTGCTCAACCAGAAGGCTCACTGCCATACCACAGCAGCAGGAGGAAAAAGAAATCAAAAAGAATAGGAGAAAAAAAGAGTGGTGGGTTTTGGGAAAAACAAACCCCCCCCCCAAAAAAAACCCATCAAAAAACCCCACAAAAAAACCAACCAAAACAAACCCAGGAAAATTTGGAACAAAAATAGACAAAAGAAATTAAAACAAATAAGCCAGGCAGATTGCCCTTAGAGCACCAGGATGCTGCTGAGGTCCTCTCACTTGTGCAAAGCCAACCATTTCCAAAGAACCCCAGAGCAAAAAAGTACAAATGGCACCAGTCCTGCCTCACTCCTTTTCCAGAAACACTAGGTGTTTTGTTGGGCACCAAGCATCTCAGACAAGCTTGTTTCTCTTATGTCATTTATGTTTTACATTCAGTTCACTGTTCCTTTTTATTCCTGCAAGTGCCCTTAGGGAAGGAACAGCACTTCTACCCTTGTTTACCATGCATGAACTCTCTCTCCAAGAGGCATATAGATGAGCTGATCTGATTCAAGCCCCTTTGTTTTCAGGAGTTTCTTAACAGCATTTTACTGGAATCCTGTCCTCTAAAAGAGCAGAAATACAGAGAATTCAAGATTACATCTGAAGTTTGATTACTCCCTCAAGCAACACCATTCACCAAGTAATTTGAGAGAGCAAAGCCAGTTAAGTCCCTTATCTCTGCTATGACCTGCTTATTTCATACTATTGAGTATCCCCAAGTGTTTATAATTTTCTAGAGAACTTTTGCATTCTTTCTTCAACAGAAGCAGTCATACTCTCAACACGCGACAGGGTCCAAACAGGCTGGCACCCTCGTATCTCGGGAGAAGTGCTCCACCTAGCCTGACTTTGTCAATTTAAAAGAAAAAAATGCTAAAAAAAAAAAAATGCTAAAAAAAAAAAAAAAAAAATCACTGGTACTTACGACCAGTTCAAAATCACATTCCCACTTTATCAACTGCTTCAGGTTCCACTTCAACTGCTCCAAGCAGTAGCAACTAAAAAAAACCCCCACCTTATTCTTGCATCAACAGTCCTGTTCCCTGGCTGTACCATGAGCAATGAGCTGCACTAACTGGCATTGGTAAAACAGACTGAGGAAAACACTATTAAGTTCAGATCATTGCTAATGGAATTAGTCAATACATTTCAAGTATTCACTCTTTGGAAAACCACTAGTAGGTATTTCAGAAGGTGTAATGGAGCCTCCCCTGACCAACCAAATCTCTACTATGAGTAAAACAGCCCAGCCTGGGGAGAATCTGTGTTTTCATTCCAGAAATCTGTCAGAGGTCGCTTTCCTGGCAGTTAGTAATCCTGACACTGAGGCTAATAAGCCAAAGTGGTTCAGTGCATGTGAGATCAAAAGGATGTTCAAATATTAGCCACAAGAACTATATGATTAAATAGATTTAATAATGTCTGTGATGAACATATACAAATCCTCAGGCATACTATTCTGTGGAAATTGGAAATAAAAAAATATGTTTCTTCAACCTTTCTCAAGGGTGGCAATTCTTATTTAATGAAGAACGCATACAGATGAAGCCTCAAAACCGAGGCCCAATCTGACAAGGACATCACCAAGGTTCCTGCTGCAGGACAAAGGAAAAGCTGAGGACAAACTACTTCCTTGCCTCGTAGCCTAGCATCCTCTGCTAGATCAGGCTGAATACATGTCGACGTTGCTAGCCAACAAAAACAATGGTTTTCATTTGGCAGCTAGAAAATAGCATACTGTAACAGAGAGTTGTGAGTTATCCATTAAGAAAAAAAGCAAAACACATTCTACAGTATTGCACATTTACACTGTGCACTCAACCTGAAGTTTATCCCAGAAACTTCCTAAACTCCCTATCTTTCCTCTCCCACATTCTTCCTCATCAGCCTGCATCCTCAGCACCAACACCCTTTTCCTCCAGTACCATGCATGCTACTTGAAGAACTGATACACTGAAAAGCAAAGACACCTTTAAGATGTAACTTATACACCTGAAAAATATTATAATTAGAATCATACAGCTTAAAATTTGTCTATACTCATTAGGACAACTCTCTTCCTTTATCCAGTACTTAAGCCTGAGTTCTGTACTAGAATCCACATTGAATATAAATTATGTATTGGCCACAACTGCCTGGCCCAGCTTTTAAAAACCAGGCTTGGACAGAATAAGAAAATCAATTATTAAAATGGAGGCAAAAGAGGAATTAGTAAGTGGTGTGGTAATTTTTTTTCCTGAAAGATGTCTGTGTTACAGGATTGTACACATCCATCCATAAAAGCCTTTGTTCCCAGTTTCACAGAACATGCTTCTCAAGAGACTGAGATAGACCAATGCATCTGTTTGCAATATAACCACTTCTACTGCCCAAGGAAAAAAAAAAATCACTATGTATGAGCTTAATAGAGTCACAAATTGGAACAAACGTATCACAGAAGTTGGCAGAAAACACATAAAACAGAGCTAGAGAAAGCTAAATTCTTCATTAATTCACTATTATCACCTTCAACACAACACAGCATGTTTAACAGATGACTGGTCTGCATAAACATAGATTAAATACTTAACCCTTGCTGTGGCCAACACATTGCTCATACTACAATCACAGCTGTTATCAGAAAGCAAGCATCTGTCAAAGAATTGCAGCCCCCAAAAATAGGCTGCCATGGTGATGGATGCACCATTAGAGCTAATGAATGTTTATTTTAATGTACCATTTCTAAAGGTTCCTGCCTTCCCCTGCTACTTTGTAAGTTATTCTAATCAAAGATTTTATTTTGGGTGCTATGGTACAAGCTGGCTTATAAATATGATGCTGATTAATGTAACTGAATATATATTCCATTTTCAATATTCAAGCAACATCCCCGCTCAGCTGGAAGACTGAGTACATTAATTAAGGAGATGCAGAAGGAACCATCAAAATATTCATCCAGTATGTAAAACCTGAAACTTTAAAGTTATGCTTAATCAGATTAATTTTTATATTTTTAATATGTAGACACAGCAGAAAAAAAAAAGTCACATTCACTTCAGTAAAGCCTAAACATAGAACTTTAACAGATTAAACAAATGGAAACTTCTTTTTTTGGGTACTTACAATGTGTAAGAGCTTTAGCACATCCACAAACCTAGCAGAAAAGCAAGAAAAAGCAAATGGTTACATTTTAATTGCCCAATTAAAATAAATTGAGTAGCTGTTAAGTTTAGCACTGGCACTTACACTTTCTCTGAGCTCATGATCTCCTTGGCAATATGGTAAACCTTTGTTTTCTTCCCAGCTGCCTTACCCTGCAAATAAAATTATATGTTATACTATGCACCTACTAAAACTGTAACCAGTAGTTCCTCAAATCCAATGTAATTATCAATAGTTATTTCTAATAAAAACATTTTATACTGCTTTGAGATCTCTTGGCTTTGAAATCTTCTGGCCTTTCAGGATCTGTGAGAAAAATCAATTTAGCTTGTAGCTGGAAACAACATTATCTAAAAGTAGTTTTTGTAACACTATCAGCCTTTCTATTTAATTATTATAGGAAGCACTGAAGCCCATAATGAATGAAGCCCTAGCAAGTGACAATTATTGTTTAGCAAAAGTAGCACAGATAATATTTCTATATTATTTGTTACACACTCCCCACATTAATACAGCAACAGTAATATTTGCTGTAAACTCCAGTGGGTTCAGTAACATCTTAAAAGAAATACACTTTTTTTTTTTTTTAACTGAAAAAGAAGACAAAAGGAGAAAGCAGAAAAAAAAAAGACACTGAAAAGTCAGCTTCTGACAATCTACTACAGGAGAGGCTGTAATAACTAGCTATCATACAGCAAAGATGTAGAAGTGTGAGCCTTGTCATCTGCCTGAAACACTGTACAGATTATGTCGGTTTTTACTGCACATGCATTTGGCGTTCAAAAATGAATGCTCTGTTCCACATCAGGCAGAAGGAACAGGTATATCGAAACAAAAGGGGGTATCTGTCAGGTTTTAGCTGTCTTTCCTACACAGTGTAACTCCCATGTACCATTTCCCTCAGATAAAACACCTTTCTCCATTACAGCTTTCATGGTTTGCCATATGCTCCTCGCTGCCAGCTGTCACCACGTCTATTAGACATTCAGGCTTTCATTTTAATTGGCTGCAAAGAAAGAATGTGGATAAGGAGCACCAAACATCACAGGATGTGCAACATAAGTGCAGTCAAAGTCCCAGGGAGACTGTATTGAGTATGGTAGTATGATATCTGCACTGAATAGTTTAGCCAGAAAAGCAGGTATCAGTGGCATTATATATGAATTTTTGCTTCATAAGCACTACTGTTGCAAGATTTGTCTGGAGTTTTAGTTCTTCTCCAAACTTATAAACAAGTCTCAAAAGCTGGAAATCAAACTATGGAATCAACGATATTCATAGGTTGGGTTTAATGATATCGTTATATTCAAAATAAAAAATAAATGTAAATTATATTTTCATTTGACTCTAATGCCAAATTAATAAAATTAATTTCTAAATTTGGTGTTGAAACACATATATGCAAATTATATTATTTATTACATAGATGTCTTCAAACAGAGCTGTGATTTTTCTCCTAAAATTAAACTTATTTCCAAAAAGCAGGCAGATCTACACAGTGAGGGTCAATCGGATTCAGACAAGATTCTAACACCCATCCTCAGGCCTCCGTGCCTCTTTAGAAAGAGGCACAGCTGACATGCTCTCTACAAGACTGAATTCACAAATAACTCAATTACGCAGAGCAAGGTATCTGCCATCACTGTAGATCTGACAGTTGCAATTGAGATGAAAATTAGTATTTTGAGAACAAGATGCTACCGCTAAACAATTACAAAGTGAAATATCACAGTCTGTTTTCAACCCCTTTTGAAAGACTTTTCACATACCAGCTGGCACTGAAAAGGCCACTTTGCATTTGCTCAGCCAAAGATTTTCTGGACCTTAGACAGTAATGGCAGAACTGAAGTGATGCAAATTGGGCTCTCAGGCATGGTATTGGGAAGGAACTTTTTAACTTCTCTAACAGATAAAAAGCATCAAAACAGCCAGATGCTTGTGGTAAGGAAAAATAAAAACAAGCCCAGCTGATGACTGATGCAGAGACTGCTGCTTTCTCCTCTGCAGCTCCTCTCCCTGTTAGGAAGTTGGTTGTTAATGCCCAGCTGCCAGCCACACGTGCTGCAGGAGGCTTAAGCAAGCCTACGAGCAGATGCTTCACAGCAAGCACTGCATTACTCTGTGAAACCTGCCTGAGAAGCCTTGTAATGGGGATGCTTTTCTGTAAAACTCTGTCATTAAAGGTTTAGGGCATTTCTATGGGCATGCAAGGTAAGTTAGCTTCTATTCTGATACAGTCCTGCTTTGTTTCACATGAACAAGCTTTTCCCTTGACTCTCTTTCCTCCCTTTTTTTCCAATTTATTCCTCTCAGAATATATGGGTAAATGACATTTAGGTCTGACACATCACCGTCATCATCAAGTCTTCTCTTCCAGCACTAAAAAAATCTCACTGCCTTTTTTTTTTTCTTGTTATTTCATTTCTTAGGAAAGGAAGGAAATGTAACTACTATCAAAGGAAACAGAGCTACCAGGACTGATGCTGAGGACAGGCACTGGTCTATGGGCAGTCTGGTGCCAGGGCATCCAGGACTGACAAATAAGGAAATAGGTATCCCCCAAGGAGAGGAACAGGACCCCCAGAACTCTATTTCATTATGAGTAGTTAGCACTGTCTTCCTGCTCCTCATTTGAGGAAGAAAGAAGATGAAAATAAGATGAAATATTAAAATGCAAATGAAGAAGAAATAAGATGAAGGTGGCCAGGCTGGATGGGGCTTTGAGCAGCTTAGTCTAGTGGAAGATGCCTCTCCCATTGCAGAGGGGTTGGAACTAGATGATCTTTAAGGTCCCTTCCAACCCAAAACATCCTATGATTCTATGAAAGTACGAAAAATCATTCAAAGCTGGCACTCACAGAAGCTAGCAGAAGATCAGACCTCAAACCCAACAGTCAAGGTGGCTTACACTCCTCCAAGGGCCATAGAAGTAGCTCTGCAACCCTACAAGAGGTCTTCCATGCATACACCAATAGTTTCTCCTTAGTACCAAAGGAGAGACATGCTGAAAGGCATGTTGAGCCCTTTGTGTTTCATACCACTGAAAAGGAAGAATTAAAAAGTGGTTCAGTCATCTGTCCCCTGTGCCCAAGCAGTGATTTGGCGAGGTAGTGTGTGGAACCTGCAAACACAAGAAACCTGTCTGCACAGAAATGGTTACTGGGACGCAGCCTTTGCTGCATGGCCAAGATCCCTGAAAAAGGACCATAAAAGCAAAACTATAGGTTCCGAGAGATTTTTCAGAAGGACCTTCTCAGACCTTGCAACCTTCATCTAGCCTCTTTCCTTGGGCTTCACCAAGGCTGTCAAATCAAAGGTTGACATTAAATGTTCAGCGCAAAAGAGACACAGTGCACTCGAGGATCTGCGAGGCATACATAGCTTCATTAAAAGGTATTTGGAAGTCTCAAAACTGAAGATCTTTAAACATTCATCTGTGCATATAGCTCTGAAAGAGGGATATAATAGGCAGGTCTACAGCTCCACGATTCAGCAAAAGATGAAGAACAAATATGCGAGGAAACGCACACTTTTCAGTGGGATATTTCTAAACCTGACCTCTTAATGTCAGGCTAATGTGCATATATAAATTAAAATTTTAGAAACACACTCCACCACTAAACAATAAAAATAACAAAAATAAAAAGAGAAATATATAAAATTATGTCGACTCAATGCCTTTTATTTGAAAATATCCCAAGAAGTTACAACTTACAAAATAGAGCAAGAGTGATGAATAACTTCAGAAGATAAAAGAGATACCTGTTTCTCTTCTGGAGGATCAGGCTCCCCTTTGCTGGAATCAGAATTTGTGTCATCATCTTCATCAGAACTGTTCATGATATCTTCTTCATCTGACTGAAGATCTCCAATTACCACATTCGGATGATCATCGTGTTCTTCCAAGGACCTAAAATTAAAATATGCATAGTCAATAAATATATTATACTTTATTTATGTAAAAAGCCTTCTGTTTTACCTCACAATCAATGGCTTACTTGGTATCAAAAACATGGAAAACAGTACTGGGTTGTCTGAAGATGACAACAACAGTTGTGGGCTTTTCTGCAGTGGACTCATAACTCTGCAATGTATTATCTATGCTGTTATTGATATAATGCTCACTGACAGTGAGCAAAAGCCACGGTATCTTTTGAGTATTTATGTTATTATTATCCAGAGTTTGCCTGACAGCAAAGTTGGATAAATCTATTTCCTTACTGCTATGTGCATGTATAGTGCAACATTTGTACAGTGTGCCAGAAGGATAAAGAAGGATCACAGCTGTTTTACTTTCCTCTATCTTACAGGATCAGGACTTGTTCCAGGCATGGTACTCAGGCTGAAGCTTTCGATCTGAAATTTTAGATGCATTTATATATGCAGGGTTGTTTCTCAATGCATACACTGAAAAACTGTATCAGGGATAACAATATTAACCACTCTGTCCAATAATTCTTCTTAAAACCAAGCAGAACCTCTTGTGATTCAAAACTACCATCCCCCAGAGATAGACACCTTCCAGGGAACTGTCAAAGCTATAAAAGATAACCTTATTCTGCTGCTGTACAATGATTACAGAGGT
Source organism: Nestor notabilis (assembly GCF_000696875.1). Lineage (NCBI taxonomy): Eukaryota > Metazoa > Chordata > Aves > Psittaciformes > Psittacidae > Nestor > Nestor notabilis. The sequence continues at coordinate 27,577 of NW_009933156.1, read as the reverse complement.
CTCTCTTCATTAGCTTTATCCATATTTGCAATTCAGAAATTGCATGTGACAAGCATACAACCTTCTTCCTCTAACTAGCCTTGACAACTTCAGCAGAGATTTAAGAAATGCAATTTTAGAAGACATTAAAAAAAGGAGTAAGGAAAGAAAATGCAGAAAACAGAGACTAGAGGAAACAGAGCCTAAAGTTTTGGTAAAATTACACAGAAACACAGCAAATCCCTGGGATCCTACTTTTAATCCTTAAAAATATCTGATAATTGCCAATTACACTAAAGCTGTGTCTGAATTCACATAATCTGCATTCAAGGCCTGCAAAAACACGCTGGAATGCCACAGACTTACTGTGATATGAGCCAGAAGTGATTAGCTACCCTAGAAAACAAAAAGCAAATCTAGAAAGTCTTATCCCCAAGCTGTTGCAGTCAGCAGAGTTCTCACTGTGCTGATCAACACTTAATTCTGTGTAGCCAACATCTGTCAGGGCTACACACTCCTCCATATAGCTGCCCCCTGCCTCCCTATGCAAGGGACAGTGACGTTTGATCTTCTCTTTTTCCTAATTTTGAATCACAAGCAAGCAGGGATGGAGGGCAGCTCTCCAGAGTCACCACCTCCAACTACGATAGTCACCAGATAGGAAACCTGTCAGTGTAGATCCCATGGGAGGTGGCTGCCACTAACCTGAACAGCAGAAGTAAGGAATACCAGCTGTGTGAGGGTGCTCTGGCAGCCACAGCAAGTTGTTGATTATTCAATGCTCAAGGGAGAGTTTAAAAACCAAACAGAACCAAACAAAACCCACACTAAACAAAACAACACACATATGCTGATCACAAATAGAAATATATTTAGAGATGGCAATGAGATAAATAGATAAGTTGGCTTGAAGGCAGACCTTGGTCAGCCATGAAGACATAGAAAAGATTAAAATAGCTTGGTTCTATTAAGACAACACAGGAAGGACTCAGGAAACACCCAAGCAGTTACTGTCTCCCAGAACTGAATGGGGTGGGGAGAGGAAGGAGCCTGCAAGCTCATCACAAAGTTCAAACAAAACCCTGAGCCAAGACTGCAGCACCCAGGGTGCAGACACCCCTATTTATTTCAGTTTGGAAATTACCCACTTCACATGGGAAGAGAGCAGCCACCAGTGAGATAGGCACTAATAACAGTGCGTGGAGTATACTGGGGATAGCCTCCATGAGCTTCAGGAAGGCAAAACATGGCTTTTCACTGGAGCTCTCCCTGGAACCATACTAGCAGGATGCTAAAACTTTTGCAGTCACTTGTTAACTTGAGCAATTCAAAAAACTCCTTGTCTACTCTATCTAATTCACAGTTAAACGGCCTGTTGACCTGAGAATGTTTATTTTAGCAGATGCGACCTCATACAGTTTTATTTTATAGATGACAAACATCTTTATTACATCTATAACATTATATGTGGCAGATAAATCCTCCTGCTTTACTCAAAAACTGCAACAGAAATAACTACTGCTATCCTTTCCTTTACTATATTACTCACAGTTTTACTATCCACATCTGTCATTGAATCTACATCTGATCTGGGATATTTTTTCCCCCATTGCAAAATGTATTAAGCACTTTATCTCTACCACTTTGGAATTCACTTTTTGGTCCCTTAGTCATTAAATTTTACTTTTGTTATGGAAATTTTATTTACCTTTTTCCTATCCTTAATATTTGTTTTTAATTGCTGCTTTATTTTCCTTTAACTAAGATTCCTTTCCCTCAAGAAAACATTATTTTCACAGCTGTGAAATCACAGTTCTTTTGCCTAAGCATATTCTACAGGGTGCCCAATCCCAGAATTTGTTGTCATTTTTATTTAAATTTTTGAGGGCAACTCAAAAGTTTTAGCAAACCTGCCCTTTAGGAAGTCAGGAACAACCATATTTCTAGGTGAGGCTGTATTCTGCTGATGCAAACATAACCCCATCACCACTGAAGGATGAAGATCAAATGAAACGGACTGTGCTGGTGAAGAATTTTCTAAGTGAAAGATTTATCAGCTTATCAAATAGAAAGTTGCAGTAAAAAATTCCAAACTATTGAAAACTTTCAATAATTAACTACTGGTGACATAGGATGTTTAGTAAGTATCTGCAAGCAACAGCCACTCACGATTTAAGATTTTTTCTTCCTGTGAATCACAACAACATTTAAGCAGAAAGCTCCTTTGCTTGCCTTTGTGGTGTGTATGCATCTACTATTTGTGTAAAGGAAACTATGAGAGCGGAGAGAATCATCTACCAAATCTTGCCTATGGTATCTGCCCCACCAGTCAAAGCACTTCAGAGTAAGCCCTACACGTTTTTATCCTGTATTTGCTCAGCTCACACACTAACACAGCTCTCTGGTTCTTCTACCGGGTACATTTTGTTGGGTTGTGTTTTTTTTTTGTTTGCTTTTGAAAGAAAAAACACAGTGGATGATTAGATGATACATGGTCAAAAGTCATTTCACATCCAGCCATTTTCCAGAATCAAACAAGCCACCACTTCAGGGATAGAGTGCAATACTGTAGCCAGGGGTAGAAGCACTCCTTGTGGTATCTGTGTTTGTGTCAACTCTTTCAGAGAAGATGGTGACAAAGTCACTTTGTTGATCTGCCTTTATCAGCCATGTGCTGGAGAACACGTGACTCTCCTTGGACTTACGACTTAACCTTTCATCATAAATACTATGGCTTTATTGTCAAAACAGAAGGTGGTTTATTTACTGATTACTCTTGCTGTACTTTTACCCCTGAAGTCATCTGTAACTAAGTGTATATACAGTTCTCTTAAAGTTAACCCTTGGTGCTTGTGGCCTTTAAATGAGTTTGGAAATAGTAGTAAATCTTTAAATAAACAAAATCTTTTCTACAACATATCAGTTCCCTTTTTCCAAAATACAACAAGAATGCAGTAATGGTTATTTTTAAGCAGCTCTTCTGAATGGTATTTTGGGGATACTGTGAACTATCTCTATGTTGTTCCCTCTTCATCACGATTCTTTGTCCTACCCACAGCACCACCAAGAGAAACTTCTGCATTATCAGTCATGTGAAACACCATCAGTGCCAACTCACCGTGCTGCCCACTGAGTAAGAATATCTTGCCGTATCTTGTGAGCAAGTTAGCTAAATATAGATGTGGGGCTTTTTTGACACATAAAGGGATCATCAGTTTGCCTCAGAATGAGCAGTTTATGGGGGATGAAGAACATATATTGTGCTGATTTTCCTAATGCAATAGTAAAATACTAATGAAACAAAACATGCCAGTCCTAGCAAGTCGTACTGCAAGATAAACTTATGAACTGCCATTGAGCTATTACAGTCAGAAAAATGTCTTAGCATAAAATCCTCTTAGTGTCTTCAAAAGATCATAGAATGGTTTGGGTTGGAAGGGACCTTAAAGATCATCTAGTTCCAACCCCCTGCCATGGGCAGAGGCATCTTCCACTAGACCAATGTGGCCTTGGAACACTGCTAGGGATGGGGCTGACATAGCTGCTCTGGGCAATCTGTTCCAATATCTCACCATCCTCATAGTAAAGAGCTTCTTCTTAATATCTAATCTTCCTAATATCTTATTAATATCCACCCTCTTTCAGTTTAAAGCCATTCTCCCTTGTCCTATCACTTCTTGCTCTTATAAAAAGATGACCAAGACTAGTTCAGACTAGCTTATTATAGAAGCTTCAAAATACATCTGAGGCTTCACTTCCAAGCAGTGTTGATTTACATACTGCATAGGACACTATAGCCCAAAGTCACAATTAACATTTCAGACTCAGTTCCCTATTTAGAAGGCAAATAGTATTTAAGCTTGACTGAGATGATTCAGAGAGATTCTCTGCCATGGAATGCCCCAACATTAAGTATTTGATAGTATGTTGGAATTACTTCAAGTGTTAGCATCACCGTACCTGCTAAAAAGCAAGTTTCCACAGCTCCAAAGTATTTGTTAAAATAGATTCAGACGCGCTGCTGCTTTACATGCATTTCCTTGTGATCTTCATTATTTTTAGATGTTTCTTCTACTTCCATTAAGTAATCAAAAATATTTAGGAATGCTGAATGAACAGAACCTCATACAAAACACTCTGTTAAATTCTTCTTTTCTCATCCTTTTGTTTTTTTAGAAGAAGTGTCCATTCTTCTCTACTTTTTGTAGGAATGTCCCACCATCTTTACCCTTATTCTGTCTCTTCCTCCAGTATTTCACGGCACTTTTTTATGGGCATTTTTGTTTGTTTATTTTTAAAGAAAGCCTTCAACATACAGCCAAAATTACACAAACTGAAGTTCTGCTCAAGTAAAAAACACACACCAAATACCAGAGTTCCAATAAGAATACCCTACTATAATATTTCATCTCAAATCCTTTTTGTATTGCTACAGCATTTCACAATCCTTTTACTGCTGCTTGCATCTCGCTTTCCTCCAGAGAAGCAACAATTGCTATCGCTGTTCATCCATTTTCAGTTTCTAGTATCATCAGTCTCTGCAATCAATTTCAACAATTAAGGTGTGTTCAGCTGCCCTTAGGACCTAAAAGCACACTGTCTCTCTGTGGAGGCAATAGCCATTAAGGCTATTTTTTCATAGTGCCTCATACTTGTAATAGCTGTAGGTAAGGCAGCATGTCTCACTGACATATTCCCTCAATGGATCCTTGTTGTACACTTCTGGGAAACCCCATGGATAAAAGACTTAAAGGGGAAAAAAAAGGAAGAAAAAAATGTGTTCAATGGCATATTTTCTCTTTTCCTATTTCCTACCTAAATTCAGAACCTCTCAAGGTAGAAAGAAGGGCTGTAAATACAGAAACAAAGTTAAGATCCTAAAACAATTTAGGAAGCAATTACCTGATTTGAGTGCTCAAGGCAACAGAAGATGCTCTTGGAAAGCCAAAGCAAAAGTGAAATTACTGCTTAATTAATAATTGCTTGATTTTGTTTCGTGAACTTCCTTTTGCTTTAATTTAATACTTTTTATTTAAGACAGGTCAGTGTCTTTATCCAATATTTATTTACTGCAGATTTTTGGAAAAAAACCCACAACAAGTTCTAGAAAGCAAGCATACTTGGCAAAGCACAAAGATCATACTGAATACTAACCAAGAGCCCTAGTGAGCTCCTATGGAAGTTTTAAGAAATCACATGACTGGGTAAGTGATAAGCAACATTAATAAAGGCATCAAGTAATGTACTTTCTGGATGAGTTACATTTTGCTGCAATACCTCAGCTCCAGAATCATCCGTTAAGAAGCCAACATCAGCACCCGTTTCCTTTCTCAAACCAGTCTGGAAAGCAAAAAGCTGAACTTTGTATCACTCCAGATGCACCTGGACCCTAGCCAATCTTATTCACCTCATGATTTAAAGTTCAGATTCCCTAAACAATGGTGACTGCTATTCTAGCTAAAACATTCATCACAGAATGGTTTGGGTTAGAAGGGACCTCGAAGATCATCAAGTTCCAACCCCCCTGCCACTGGGGGGACACCTACCATTATCATGTCCCCCTGCTTTTCATTTATCCTTCAGGCATACTGGACCATTAAGCAGCAAATAAGGATACAAGACAGTCTGGACCAAGTGGCTTACTTATCCGAGTTATTCCCACAGCACCAGTCACCTCTCTGGTTTAATGACAGACACACAGATGGGACGAGCTGAAGGTGAGATCACGTCTCTCCTCTCTAGGTGTTGTGGACAGTGTGAGAAAGGCTGGTGGATGCTGCTGTGGCTCTCGCAGTGCTGGCATGGCTGCCAGCACTTGGGACTGGTTGCCTTATTGCAGCCAAGCTGCTTGGGCTTCAACTTCTCTGCCAAAAATGGTGCTTTTTCACAGAGAGAGAGAGAGAGAGAGAGAGCGCGCACAGTGTCCTCTCAAACAGGATTTTACATGCTAAAATTAAAGTTATGCCTTTGTTCTGCAGTAACATCTCAATTATTTTAATAAGTTCTCTGTATGATTAGTACTAATAACCACAAAAAAGGCAACAGCCGTGAGTTTTTATTGGTCTGATGCTAAGGAACATGACAGGCAGTTAATCTTGATCTCCCTTTTATTTATATTTTTAAGACTGCCTGAACAGAGCCCGCCTGTGAGATTCGTTAGTTCATTTTGTGAGCTATCCTTCAATAGCTGACAGGGCCGAGGAATGGAAAAGACCTCTGTGACAGTCTTTAAACAAAATCAAGCACCACTAAACAAGAGGCAAATAAAGTAGACCACTGAACCCATGATTATTTGCATCACTTATAACTGTTGTGTTGTATTCTCTCCAGGATGGTTAGGGAATTTAAGAGTACAATTACAAACATAAACACTCCTCAAGAATCACAGTTAGAAAACAGAAACAACCAGCACCCAGCTGAGCAACTCGAACTGAAAATGTTCTGTGCACATCAGGTTGGTTTTTCAAATTGTAACTTAAAGATTCCAAGAATTGAAACAGAATTATTTTACGCAACATCATATGTACTGTATGCATGCATAAGCATCTACATTTTCTCACAGAAAGTCAGGACACTTGATGACAGGGATCCACTGTCAAAAAAAAAAAGCTCAACACATTCTATTTGAAACAGATTTTGATTCAGAGCTGCTTGTACTTCGAAAGCTGCCTGCTGCCCCCCAGGCAACGGGCTGGCTGCAGCAAGAGCCCAGGTGGGAATGCCAGGAATTTGCTCTTGCCAAGAGAAACGCCAAGAACTACCCTCTTTGTTTCTGTCTTTACCTGCTCACACCTGAGTTTTCTGCGCAAGGCGGATGTCATAAACACTGCCAAGAGCTGCCACCACATTTAGCCTGTTAGATCATGCCACTGGCAGCTCCTTCTATACTTGGCTAAGCACACTGCAAACTGCAACACCTGACTTGCTGGAACCAAGTTTTGCAGCCAGCAGCATTTAGTTTAGCATTTGTTTTCCTCAGGCCAAGTCAGCACCTATTTCTTTCCTCAACAAGAAGAAAAAAAAAAAATCTGACTTGCATTCTAGGCAAAAAATAAGCAAGACACTTGTCATATGTGTTTCACACTTAATAAATCTTAGGGTTTTTTTAAAGTAATTCATTCTGTCAGTCACCTTACTTCAGACACGCTATGGTCAATATGGTCACCCACATACCCTGTTGCACGATTTAAAAAAGCACAGTTTAAGAAAGGTGCAAACAGCTCTCAGATTATCTCCATATTTAGCCGTGATTTGCAAACATGAGCTCCTGCGGCACCCAAGGAGTGCTCTCGCTGCAGGCAGCCTCACAGGAGCTATCTTCAGCCAGAGCATTTGTTGACAATTCCTCAGTTCCTTGGAAAGTTCAACATAAACACACATGCATGCTTCAGATGTTTCCACACTCACCATAGAAAAGCCGTGTTTAAGAGAGGTCCAGTTCTAAAAGTCTTCAAGAAAATCGGTGCCCATGGTGTGCCAGTTCAGCTCCAGAGCAGTATGGCACAGCTGCCCTCAGGACAAGCAACAGAGACAGTCGCATCACCCTGCCTCTGCCTGGGCGGCCCCAGAAAAACTGCCAAAAGGAGATCATGCCAGTGGAACAGAACATAATCCAAGAGGACACAAGGAGACAGTTTTGAGCATTGGTACTGGTGAGTGGAACATTGCGTCAAAAAATGGGGATTTAAATCCTTGCCAGGAGACCTGTACAGGGCAAGGAGTCACTGCATCCTGTCACCACCTAAAGCTGTGAGGGATTACCTGCCTCCCAAGGTAGGTAAAGAGGGAAGTCTCTGCAGGAATTACATCTTCTTGCCTTCCCTTATCATTAAGTCTTAATTTCATAGGGAGAGCTGCAACGCTTACGGACAAGACCTTTGGAAAAAACATCTAGTATGGAAGTGATAAGCAATATAAAACAGGGGCACCAAAATATGGCGCTCGTTTACAATCAGGACCTGCTATTCTAACGTCTGTCACTTCACAAAACAAACCTTAGGGGGAATAGGGAAAGAACACCAGGATCAGAAGAAAAGTAACACTTTACTTCCCAGTCACACACACACAGAGAAGAAAAAACACAACTTGGGCACACATTGAATAGACTTCTAGAAAACTATAACCAAAATGTGACAAAATCTCAAACCAAATGCATCAAATAGGAAAGGAGGAACTTTGACCAAGTGAGGACAAAACCTCCTATAAATACCCATTTCAAGCAAAACTGATTTTACCTTCTCAAAGCTACCATGACATTCCAATGTATAACTAGTTCTGCTCCCCTACAATTAGAGTTAATGGAAGGTCCTAAATACTTCCTGTATTGACTCATCATTCTTGTTATGATTTTTGGGTGACTTTATCCCTGAAATCAGGGCTGTAATACCTCTCTTCAAAAAGTTCCTAATTCAACTAGAAATAACATGCAACCATTTCACTCGATTTTTTTGCATGTCAGATACCAGAAGATGACAAAAGATAGATAAGTAGCAGAGTACTCAGAAGGTAGTGACTTGGATCTAAAATATGGAGAGACTTAACTCTTAAACACACGACTGTCTGTATGCACAAGAGCTGATGCAGCTTCCTGAATAGTCTGCCAGAAAACATAGGATGGAATAGTCTAGTTGAGACCAACATAGACTGGCTGTAGGAATAACTGAGCTGCTTGCAAGATTTGACTTGTAGTCTCTCTTCCTCTAATCTTTTGCACAGATTAGAAGAAGAATGGGATTTAGACACTGTTTCTAAACTATTAAATACAGAATATCCAATCCCAGGAACACCACCACTGGGGAAAAACAGAACAAAAACCACTAAAACCCCCAGAAAAATCAACTGAACTCTGCACAGTAGAAATCACTGAGCCATAGGCTCAGGTTGTAGCTATCAAAATGGCAGGTTTGGTAAAAACTCCTTTTATTTACATGCATTTTAAGAGATTATTTTAGTCCACTTCTGCTTGAGTGGAGCAACTTCATAAGCACAAAGATATTTTAAGAAAAACTTAAAACTTGTATAAACTTAGTATTTTTATAAGAAACTTCTTGGATTGTAGCATCTAAAATAAAACCTACATTCCTTAACCTAAAATTTTTCTAGTGCATTGAAACAACACAGCTGCATAGTTTTGTAAGGCTATTCCTTAAAACACCTTTAACTGAATCAAATATAAATGTTGAGTAAATGAGGCATATTAATATCACTGTTGGCATTTTAATAAAATCTGAAGTTAATATTTTGATTGCTTTCTTTCAACATTTATTTTATGCCCCCCAAAATCTTACTGTTTTACAGATACAATTACATTAGACCTTGCTGCAGTTAAAATATCACCATACAAACCAGAGCACCATGGAGCTTCGCAAGCACATTTCTTGAGCCAGCACTGAAAATAACCCACAGGAAAAGGCCGTTGTTGAGCATATAAATGGGTCTTTCATCAATTTTCATGTCACATTTGACTTTCTATTCTGTATTTGAGATACTCTCTGGAGCTACACTTTGTTAACCTGCAATTTATACCACAGTTGGCAATCGGAGACAGAGCATGTGTGTTGGAGGCCAGGGATAAAGGCCAATATACAGTGACACTACATTAACTTAGCTTCCCCCATCTTAAGGAAAAGGAAATGCATACAAAGAATGCCAAAATCAGTTAAAAAAAACCAACCACAAAACAAACCCCCACACAAAAAAAAACACAAACCCACAGCATAAGAGAGGAAAGAACAAGATAAAGCATTGGAGATGCATCTATGAAAGCGTGTGACACCTGAGTTCCTGTTATCCATAAACAGGGGAGCAAGGAAGAAAGCTAAAGAACACAGGGGTTTTATGTGCTGCTTTGCTTACTTCAGGCTCCTCCGCATCACTCTAAGTCACCCTTTGGCTAAAGGCAAGAGCTGACATGCTGAGCTGGGGCGACGTCATTGGGAGGAAGGACAACAACATCCTTGTATTGTACCAGGGGGATCGATGGGAACAGCAGAGTTAGGACACTTTTGCCATCTGTGGTGAGCACTTCTTAGGTGGGAAACAAAGAATAGTGCGGTTTACCCTCAAAATGGCTCTTTTAATGCACGTGGACTGCACGCATGCAAAGGTTAACCTGAGGTAATTTTCTAGATTGCACCACACTGCGACAAAAGTAACCACCAAACCTTTTGGAGAACAGCAGAAGGATTTGCCTAGCAGCTGGGCAGCACACCCCAGCAGTGAGTACCTCATTGCCGGCACTGCTGCCAGCTTGTTACTTCTCATACAAGCACACCCAGCCCCAACCATGCTTGGTAAAAAGATAAAGTCACAAACTCAAACCGTATCTATTTTTATGTAGCACTTGTAATACAGCCAATAAATTAGAAGTCCTCTATTATTGCACCTCCATCTCTATTAAAAGTTTCCATATGTGCTGTGTCCCAGTCAACCTGCATTACCCAACTCTTTCCTTTACAAAAGTCAACAGAGAGCCCTTGAAAAGAAAGATGAAAGAAATAACAAAGACAAAAATTCTCTTCCATAGCAATATTGGAGATCGTCACAATTGTTTTTATCTCAGAAGACCTTTCAAACCTTTTCCAGACTGGATTGTATACTAGAATAATGGAGTTGGCACTGGAAAAATGCAGTCCTCTGACTCCTGGCTCACCCTCATTGGAGAAGGAGTGCATCAGACCTCAGAATCTTTCTGAATGTCAAAACAGATTAAATCAGCATATCTCAAATGCATTTGGATGAGAATGTGTCAAGATTTTTTTAAAGCAAGAAAATTCCTATTTATTCTGATTTATTTTTTTTTAAGGGCAGGGGGCTAGCATACTTCTCCCAGATTGCTTCAGAACATTGAAGTATTTTCCCAGAGTGCCTACTTTCTTCTAATATATGCATTTTATTTCAGGTTGTATAGCAGACTAAACTGTAAAGCTGTATAACTGAAAGCCATTTCAATACTAAGAAAAACTCCTTTTACTGGCGAAGCAGACCATGGAAACACTGATTTGCACGAAATTTCCTGCAAGGAAAAAAAAAGAAGACCCAAAACACCCCATATGCTTTCCTGAGCAAAAAAGTTCACTGCGAGTCTTCATACAGTTTCACATGCCACCCTAGTAGCATAAAATAACTAACTTGACACTACAAAATAAAGTAATTCCAGACCCATTGTCAGTGGGTTGACTGACCTTTGGAGAAAAAGGAGCTCTGAGAGTGGCTTACAGCCCCAGGATGAGGGTCCTACCATCTGCATGCACCCAATTCTGTCCCAAAGTCCTTGTGTCAGAACATCACTAATCCCAAGCAACAGTACCACCACTTCTCACCAATATTTCCATTTCTCTACTGGTGTAGACTCTGATTAGACACCCCTAATTTCATACAGAATTTGTCTTTTCATAGTCTGTAAAAGCAAAACATAAGTCAGCAAAACAGCATGTCTGGTAGCCAAGAATTGCTTTGTTCATTCCCTGCTCTGGAACACCAGAGCTGCGACTGCCAGTTAGGCTTTGCATTCAGCCTTGCGGGGGACAGGAAGCAGTCTCTGAGCCATCTGACTCACTCTTTACTGACAAGCCCTCAGAGTTGGCAGAAGCCTACCAGCTGCATAACATGTACGTGAGAAAGTGAGGTAGGGAGGGGAAAGAAAAAAGGCAGGCTCAAGGAAGCAGCATACAAAAAGAAGGCCAGTGATAACACAAGACTGAAGGTAACGAGGACTGACAGGAAACCTGAGGAGCCTATTATCAAAGCTATTCTATTAAAACCTAAGATACAATTGCAGAGAAAGAATTTAATGTACAACTAAGCGTGGCAGAAGCCAGCCAGAAGCACAGGGGAAGACTGGAAGATAGGACATGCCTGCAGAGATGAATGGAGGAAAAGGAACCTGCCTTCTTCAGATCAAAACCTAATCCATTATCATTTTTAAGCAGCAGATGAAATCCAAAAAAATCTACATACCTGACCTCTACTTATTAGGAAATTAGATCCTCCAATAAAATGCAGTTAAAAAAAATAGTGGGTTTTAATGCATAAATATGACACCTTCAATACCTAAAATGTATTTTGTGCATTCAAATCTCAGTGTAAGTGTTTGAAAACTGTTTTTAAAAGCTGTTTAGACCCTGCAGTATTATATTAATTTAGTGTTTCTGAATGGGAATTTTGCAATTGGGAAAAAAAACCCCAAACAACCAAACAACCCAACCCAGACCCTTCCTTAAACACTGCATTTATTTGGTGCAATATTGCTCATTACAAGCATGTCTCAACCCTAACAAAGTTCAGTACATCAAAAGGAGCATGTATCAAAGCAAAGTGCTTAACCACACAGATTTCAATACTAAATTCAATATTCCAGGAAGGCTTTCACGCACACTTAATTGACCTCTGGGGACTCAGCTGCCAAAGCAGAATTTAGACCAGAAAACGAAACTTGTATTTTGCACTGAGATGCTCATTTCTGGAAAACCAATAGATTATTGTAAATCAGCAGGGGTGGAACAAATAGGAAAGAGTACTTAATTAAACCAACATTAAGATCTCAAGGCATTATTGCCACATGACACAACACCCCTCCACCCCAAGCCCTTTCCAAAGAATGATCCTAGCTGGAAACACGACACAGCTATAGATTTTGTCATAATCAATTAGTAGTCATGTACATTTGCAACATCTTGAAGGAACACTGTCAAAAGTCACCAGTAAATACAGTCTGCTACTCCCTGAAGGGTGAAGGAGCAGACTTACTCCACCTGAAATACAATTCTCTTGCCTAGAACAACATTACAAACACCTACAGGAAGCCCACAAGATCCAGAAAAGTTTAATTTTCTGTTTTCTGCAGCATGACAGATGTTCCAAGGCACGTTCATTGTTCCTTTGCATCTTTAGATTACTGGACAAATATGCACTCAATTTTACTTTTAGTTTTAAGGCTGATATGAAATAACTCAAAAATCAAGTGGTAAGTGACAACTGATACCCACCATTAATTATCCAGGCCCATCATTTGCATTTAAATCCCTGTGGGAAGGCCTAAGCAAATGAAATGTATCCAAATTTAATAAGACATATGAAGTTCAGTTAAGAGTGTCAGAAACTATTACCATTCTCCACTAAAGCATACTGGTTTCACCAGATGGGATCAGGAGGAAATGTCTCAGTAACCACTAAAGCAGTGGGTATATTATGAGAATTTTATTTCTTCCTCCAGAAAGAGATGTAATATGAGGTGGTAAAGACACCATCTAACTCTTCCGGTAACGGCAGACCTAGCATTCAAACTTAATATACCGCCTATGTGCTATTATGACTAGGAACGTAGGCAACCCGTGTACGAATTTCTCAGAAGAACAATCTCATTTGTACATTGGCTTTAAGCGTAAGATAACTTGCTTTGAGATGCCCATTAGCAGAGCATTACAGGAGCTTCATGTGCCAAGGTCTATGGAAAAGTTAAGTGCGTGTTCTGACAGGCTGGGGAAAACACAGGCAGTGATTATTTCAATAACATCAGCACTGTTTCTCTAACTGGTTTTATAATACCACCTGGCCCAGGAAATGATAAAAGGCTCTCAAAGAACTATGCAGAAAAGGTAAGATGACATTGATAAAAAAGCTTCAAAGGATTTGAGATAACAGTGGATGGGAAAACTGCAGAAGCTGCCTGGCTGGCTCTGTCTGGGCAAGGATCCTTACACCACCCAAGTCAGAACCAAGAGGAATACTTGTACCTACTCTTCCTAGCAGCAGCTGAGCCAGGTCAGGAGACCTCTGCCCTGTTGTGTCCCCTTTATTTCCTGGGGATTTGTTTGTTCCCCGAGATCTACTGAAGTAACTGCAACCATTAATTGTTTCCTAAAGGAGTTTCTGACTCTGTAATTTAGATTAAAACAACCACTTGTACAAAGGGCTTTGGTTATGGTTTTTTATGTGTGCTTTTTAAAGAAAAGCACAACACAAACCCAGTTATGCCAAGAACATATGCTTAGGGAGCAGCTACAGATGTGCCAGCATGCAAAAGATCACTTAAACCCTTAAATCACCAGTGGTACTGAGGAAAGTTTGCATGAAGAGGGAAGAAGTATAAATCTCCCACACGCAGCCAGGTAACAAAACTATGGAATTTCACTCAACGAGCAACTGCAGTCTCATGTCTACGACGCTTCATACAGCAAAACTGTCCTTTTCTTTTCTAAAGCAGATATTCACTTGGATCCTGAACCACAACATAAACCAAAACAGATTGCATAAACATATAAAATATATCCTTATTTAAGTTTGGTCTCACCCTTCTTAGGTAAAGCAAATTAAGGGAATACCAACAAGACTGTAGTCAAAATCCCTGAAAGATACCCAAAGATTAGATTTAAACAAAAAGCATACACTTAGTCAGGAGCTTAAAGTATACCAAACACAAAACCACGAAACACCCAACTGTAAACAAGAAAAACACTCAACAGCCACATGAATAAATACACCAGTACCAAGCCCATAACCAGAAATCCTACTTCCCATGAGAAGGCTTCATGCTTTCAATCAAACACTCCAATGTTGAGATTATCAACTCTCTAAACAATCATTAACATGGGATGCTACTTAAAATATTTGCCTCCTCCTGTATAAGATGACATGGTCCCCTAAAGTATGGTCAGCTCTCAGATTCTTTGGAACATATGCACGCTACACACACATTCAAAACTCTCACCGAAAAATTAAGTTAAATGTAACTATCTATAAGCTAGCTCATTTATTATTTTCATTATTAATATATTCTCAAAAGTGTAAAGAAGTTTGCTGGGAACTATAAAATATATAGGCTGCATATTTCATTCAAATCCTTATTGCTGATTTGAGATAAACCTTTAGGATCTGTAAGACCAACTGATTAGCTGAAGTTAAGAAGTTAAATGATACCATACTGGGTGAAAACAATGCTTCACCTGTTAATACAGTCTAATGGTCACAGTAAGTGATGCTATTTAGGGAGAACATATGAGTCTGGCCATTCTCTGAGGCCCATTCCTCTTCCCAGCATCCACAGCTACAGTACTACAGATATCAAAATATCCGTTCCTGCCTTTTCCATTTAGCATCTGTTTTGGACATATCTATGAATTGGTCCAATCCCGTTTTGAATATGATGATGTTATCTGTCTCCACCACCACAATGAAGCACAGCAGCAACCTGCAGAGTCACCAAACCCCTTCTTTCAGTAATACTCTGTGTGAGTCATGCAAAACTTGTGCACCACTATCACCTCTGCTGGGAGCACAGGGAGATACGGAAGACTCACTACATTCAGGGAGAGGCAATATCTTTTGCTATATCTGAAAAGCTTTCAAGACTTGATGAAGAATACCAAAAAGCTTGTCTGCTCTCCTCAGCTCTATCAGCTAACCTAAAATCATATTAATTCCCCCTACAAACCTAGCAACTATGCACTCTATGGACACTTACTCAACTTCATCCTGAGAGAGTGGTAAGGTTCATTCCTCCCCATTTAACTATTCTTAGATACAAGTATGTGATTGTGTCTGATTTGCTTTAATTAAATCCAGAAAAGCATATAGTTAGTTTCCCAAATTCCAGTCATACACAGGGGATAACTAGCTTACTTTTCCTCTTGACTCTTTACCAAACAGAGTTTTCAGAACAACAAAAGCATACAGAAAAATATACAGCAGCAACTGTTGTGCTGACATTTCATCAAAAGGGTCAGCCTCTCAACTCATCATCTAAACACATTTACAATAGTCAGGATTGCAATGGGGCTCTTGAACTTCTCTTTTCTCTTTACCTGCCAAGTCTCAAACGCCTGCTGGTAGCTTCACAAGGCTCCTCAACTTCATAGAAGCCAGGGCTCTGGTCTTCCACACTGCTCGAGTTCTGCCATTCAAAACACAGATCTCTCCTAGCACCCACAGCAAAAGGCAAATTCTCATACTCAGGTATTTCCTCATAGTGACGCACGTTCTCATACTCTGGAGCACAAGTGCTGGTTACAGAATTCAAATGCATTTGTGACAAGTTCTCTCCCGAAAGTACATGCCCATCTAAAGACTCCAGCCTTTGGTTATTTCGCATCTCAGGTTGACTTCTGTTTCTCTGCCTCTTCTTCTGTAATGCTGGACTACTTATTTCTATGGAAGGCAGCTTGTTAGATTTAGCTTTCCTTTCATGGCCTACAGATGCTATATTCCGGTTGTTTCCACCTCCATACCCATCCCCAGCGGAAAGGCTGGCAATAGCACCATCCATTGACTGGCTGCCTTTAGATAGAAATTTTTGGAAGTCACTTTTCATTAAGCAAACTGACAGTTTCATGTTGAGAAACTTTTTCAAGCTATTCTTCTTTTGATGGTCTTTGCAAGGCTTGTCTGTCCTTTCCATGTCCACAGAAGAGAGAGATTTGGCCCTAGGCTTTGTCACAACAGTCAAGTGGTTGAAGCTGGTAGCAATGTTAGCAGTTTTTAATGACACAGAATTTCCTGAAAATGGAAGAATAGGATGAGGTAACTTCCAGACGGGTTTCTCAGAAAGACGCTTGGGTATGTCACAGGATGACAGTGCGCTTTTCTCCTTGGCTGGTGGATGTGTGAAATGAGATCCTTCCAGAACACCATTCGATTTGTCCTCACTGGAGTTGTAAGAACTTTTCTCCACAAGCTCTGCTGATGCAGCTTTTTTCAGCACACCAGCAGCTGGAAGGCTGTGCCTCTGTGGTTTCTTAGGAATGATTTTTGGAGAACTTTCATCCTTTATTTTAATTTCTTTATCTTCCAATTTTTGTGGGGAAACATGAAGGCTATTGGAAGTAGACAAGTGCTGACTGCTAGTTAATTTGAGTTGCTTTGGCAAACTCATGGACAAAATATCACACCTGACAAAGTTAGTCCTTTTGTCCACAGCATCTAGCATACTGGTATCATCTGTCATCTCATCCATGGAGTTAGCTAAGTTATAGTCTGCATTTAAAGAACATTCAACACTTTCCACCAAATCAGAAGTTTTATGTGACAACTGAGGCAAAAGATTCTGTGAAGTTGACTCTTCTGTAGCAGGTTCCTTCACCTGATGCATTTTGTCTGCATTGCTTTGAGTTATCTCAGATTTTTCAGGATGAAGCACTTCTGTGTTATTGTTATAACAAACACTTTGACCAAGGATATTAATTTTTGCCAGCTTTTTAAAGCTTTGGTCCACAAGCCCAAAGGAATCTTTCTCTGAATTAGATGGTTCCTTTCTCCCTTCTCCTGTGGTGTCTATGCCATCCTGACGGACTAGACATGCAGCTCGTGGCTTTCTTGGTTTAGGGATAGGAAGCACTTTGGAGCTCAGGACTGAAGATGTTTCAGAGGCGGCTTTATCAGCATCTGCTTTCATAACTATTTCACCTGAAAACATACCATTGCTACCTACATTTTCATTTTCCAGGATTTCCTGATCCAATGGGCAAGAGCAATTGTGGTTATTTTTAGTCAAATTAGCACAAATTTCAGACATTTGAAACTCCGCAGCAGTGTTTTGTTGCTTCCCTTTAGCTACCTCAGATGACAATGAAGACTGTACAAGTTCCATAAACTCAATTTTAACATCATTCTTGGAACTGCTGGCACTGCTTTTATCAAGTTTATCTGCATACCTGCGCCTCACAGGACTGCTGTTAGGAAACATACTATGAGTTAGAACATCCTTAAGTTTCTCTTCCAAAATGCTGGCTTTCAAAACAACCTGATTTCTGTTTGCCAGTTTTTCACTGTGACTATCCCCCAAAGCTAGTGTGTTTTTTTCACCATCTTTGATGTTCTCTAAGTTTCCAAAGTGCTCAAAAATGATCTGAGTTTTACAGGTGTTCTCCCCATTTCCAAGCTTATGAAGGCATTCAAATTTGCAAGATGACATTGGCAGAATATATGCTGTGTTACCAGTACTCCCTTCCGAGGCTTCATTTTTATAGTTCAAGTGGTCTAGCGTTTGAGAAGAATCTCCCCTGTGCTCCTCAAAGCTTTTTGTGCTTTTTCGTGTAGATGATGGAGGTTTAACTTCTGGAACAGATGAGCTCTTGAGAACCTTTGGTTTCGGTGCAATTGCTGGCTTGGTTTTCCTTGCTGTCTGTATAACACTAGAAAGTACAACATCGGGCTTCGGTGCAACAGGTGGAGGCGCTGCCTTGTGTCCTACCACAAATTTGGGTTTGGGGGCCACTGGCGGCTTCTTAA
This sequence comes from Nestor notabilis, assembly GCF_000696875.1. Classification (NCBI taxonomy): domain Eukaryota; kingdom Metazoa; phylum Chordata; class Aves; order Psittaciformes; family Psittacidae; genus Nestor; species Nestor notabilis. The sequence continues at coordinate 9,376 of NW_009933156.1, read as the reverse complement.
TTTCTAGGAAGGATGGAAAACAAAGATTTTAGTCACCATCAGCCCACAGAACAACTTCACCTGCAGCACAGTGTTATTAGTTATTTGTAACATTTAAATCATGTGATCTATGAATCTCAATGTGTGTATATATATTTTTTCCTCTTAAAAACAGGTCTCTCTTCTCTACTACTGCTTTTTTACTAGTTGCCTTTCTTTGTTTTAAAAGGCACAATAATCCAAGAGTAACTTGTCTGTTAAAAAACAGTTTAACTTTATGAAAGTACATGTCCTTGCTTAGATGCTAAAGAATTATGCTAACAGAAATAGCAGATCAGCCTGGGTTTGCAGTTTCAACTATTATAATATCATTTTAAAATGGCATCAACATGTTAAGTGCCTCTTGTATAATAAGCTATGAAGATAACAGAGCTGCTAGGGTAACATCAGGACAGTTCAGTACCTTCCCCTACCACCTTTGGAAACGTGTAACCAAAAGTTCCCCTTTCCCTTCCTGTTCTTTTCAAAACAATATTGAGATGGATTACCGTACCAGCTGTAGAACTGGCACGTCACTACCCACAGTTCAGTGAAATGAGTCTGTGGTGTGAAGCTAATGCACTAGTTTGTAGCAAGTCAGCACTTTCCTACTGTAAAAGTAAAATACTATTTCTGTGCATCTTATAAAATTACTCTTCCCAACATGCTACTGTCTGACCTAGAAACAGTCACCACTGCTATGACTTATGACCCACTTGACAGCACAAGACGACAAACCCTGGGAAAGGTGGACAGCCAGAAAAGGAGCACATGAGGAACTAGGAGATTATGAATTTTGATCGTGTTGTTGGTTTGGGGTTTTTGTTTGTTTGTTTGGGAGGAGGGGGGTTTACTGAATGCCTGAAACATTTTTATATTGCAGGAGGTCATTTATGACCAATTTATTTCCATATGCTGGAAAAATTTCAGATTTCTAAGTGCTCTGAGTGATTTCTGACATATGAAAATTGACTTATAAAGTAAACAAGTTCCTTGTTCTGGGTTTGGGGTTTTTTTTGGGGGGAGGTTGGTTTGTTTTGTTGGTCTTTTTTATGTACTACCTCTGTTTTTACCTTTGTTTTGAATAACATTTTGTCATACTTTCAGGAAGTCATACACATGTTAAATAAAATACTCAAGAAAACATGCTAATTAATGTTTCACATGCAAGGAGACTGGGTAAGCCCTTGATTTATTATCCCCTTTGAACTGTGGGTTTGGTGTTTGGCTGTTTTATCATGATTATTATTATAGATGTGCAACTGTAGCCTAATATCTAGCCTAGAAATACAAGAATAAATTTTCTGGCTTGATTTTTTTTTCTGGTTTGGATTTTCTGTTTGTTTGAAAGAAACCTAGATGGTACTAAAAAAAAAAAAAAAAAAAAGAAAAAAAAGCCAGATGCCCTCAGTTGTAAGCATTTCCCAAACACTAAGCCACTGCTCTAAGCAGACGGCCAGAAACAATGTCTCTACTATAGAAACAGGAAAACCATGTTTTTCTAGGACATGAATCATTACGGGCTATCCAGACTGACCCCACTTACACTTAGAATAGCTGTCTTTGCTGCAGATACATTAGGAAAGAGATAAACCCAATGGCAGAGGCATTTCTTGAGACATTTTGCAAGAGAGAAAGCTGAATTTCTTTCCAAAGCTCCCTATAGCCACCCACACAGCTCTACCAGCTACTGCAAAGGCTGTAGTACCATCTTTGCTTTCTGTCCAAAGGCAGGTTTCCCACAGAGTGAGGAATTAATAGTTTGCTAGGAAAAACTAAATAAATCAACCCTTTGAATGGGCAACTACTGATTCTGCAGAAGAGTGTACACTCACTCCAGACAAGGCACTGCCTATTCAGTAGCAGAAAGAAGTGATGGCAATAAAGAAGCCTGTTTTCTACGGTAAAAAACAAGTAACAGATGCCCAGTTTGTCACAGAACACAACACAGTAGTAGACCTGGGCCATGTTCAGCAACATTTATTAAGTTATTAAAGCTCCCTGAAAACAGGAGAGAGACAGTCTGCTTGGGAAGCCTTCCTGATGCCCAAATGAAAGAAACAGATTGCAGAAGATAGAAGAGATTAAATATTGGCTAGGCAAGTGATATCCTGTGGATTATTTGTCCCACTCTGCAAATCGAAATCCATAAACCTTGGAAGTTTCTCTCTCTATAGTGGGACTGCCTAACACTTTGCACAGCAATCAAACTAGATTACTCTGCAGGGCTTTCAACTAGTATTTATTAGGAAGGACACTCAGAAGTTATTATATGACACTATTACCTGAATACAAGATGCAAAACTAAAATATGAAAATGTAAGGGAATGCAAAGAAAACAAACCAGTTGTTTATATGCCAACAGTGGAAACCTGGATAATAAACAGAGCAAGAAAAATTCACTTTTGTTAATAAGTGCTATTCAATACAATTTCTGATGCCTACTAGAATTTTTCAAATTACTTCAACGTTAAAAAGCATTGGGGCAGACAGAAGAGACCAACAAGTTGTGTGGTATAATAAAGACACCACTGTCTGCTTTAAAGTAATTGCTCATTTCATCTAGAGTAGATATGGGTCAATGTATTAACAGGCACATTACAGTCTGGGTATCAATACAGATCTGCAGACAACCGCTCAATCAGAAAGGAATGTGATGAAGAGCCCTTTCAAACATAAATATGACGTGAGAGGAAAGACTCCAGGAAAGGAATGCATACCAGCAGTTTTCCTCAATAAAATATCCTTAAGTTTCTGAAAAATAGATGTGATGAACTTGTTAGAAAAAAAATCACAGCAGCTAGGCAAGGGTAAAAGTATATTAGATTTTGATTAGAAATCAAGAATTAAAGTTCACTCGATTATAAAATACTTTAATTCACCATGTGTGGCTAAAAACAAGTTCTACATAACACAGTGCTTTAAAACGGACAATTTTCCATCCTGCATAGAAAGAAAACTAAGGAGGTGGCAACTGTTATATATAAAGGTGTAAGGAATGACTGGAAGTCATATGAGAATGACTTTTTGTTAAATGACAAGCATATGCAAGCTTCTTTGGTGAAAACCAATAAATATAATCAAAGAAATGTTATACAACCAATGCAAGGAGTTGTGAGTTGTTTGAACAATGGGCTTTTTCCTGGTGCCGTATGGAACTGTTTACCTATGAATAGAAATAATTGGCTATGCTTAGGAAAGTAAAAACCTAGGAGAATTTGGAAATCATTGCAGATAGTTACTTTATGAGAGCCCCATGCAAGTCTGCAGCTAAGTGGTAAATAATCCTCCAAATTAAAATGGAGATAAATATCAAAAGATGAAGGGAGCTGAAAATATTTCTGTACACAGCATTTGCCAGACTGTTAGTGACATGCTATGTCGCCTTCTGGCATTCTTAGATGAAAACTTGGGATGAATGCAAGGAATATGAAGTATCCAAGGTCTAAAAAAATCATGCCTTGAATCCCAAGAAAGCTCATCCTGCCTAATTTAACTAAGAAGTTGAGAAGTGAGATGGTAATAGTATATATAATTACGCACATGTGGAGGACTTTTGGTAACAGATGGCTCTTTAATGAGAAGGAAAAAAAAAAAGACAGGATGAGATCCCACAGCTGACCACTGCAGTTTGACAAGTTCAAACCAGTAACAAAACTTTAAAAATTCTTATGAAACCCAAAGGATCATTAACTACAGGAACATCTCACCTAGGGTTGTGGTAGTCACCAGCACTTAGGGTCAACCTAAACTCACTTTCTGAGATGTGTAGAAGTGGACATTGGCTTCTCTGTCTTGTCTTCCTCAGGAGATGGGAATAGAGAATCACTATGGTTTCCCCTGCTCCTCTCTTCAATCTTACCCCATTTCTCCAAAAGGATCCCTGGGTCCAGACTAGCATCATGGGTTACTAGTAGTAAGCCCAAATGTAAGAGCAGAAAGTGAAATTTTTATTTGCACAAACAGATTGCACAAACAGATTAAATGATTAGGAGCCAGAGAAGCAGCTAGATATCCTCTGGCTTGCTTGACTAGATAAAGGAAGAAATCCATAAATAAAGAGACTAACAAAGCTGCCATCACCAACAGGAAATCTACTGCTCATCTAGGAACAGCCAACACTGTTCAATGCTGAAGGAAAAAAAAAGATGCTCAAAAATATCAACACACCCAATACCCTTTAAAAAAGTGGATTAAAAAAGGGCATTATTTTTCTAACAATAACGAAACATTAGCACCACCTGTGCAGGTCAATGCATATGCTGCTCTTTGTCCTACTTCAGGTCACGTCACAGAGAACATATTTGTCCCTCTGGTGAATTATCTCCTCCAGTGTGCTAAGGAAAAAGCAACACCCATTCTCATCCTGCTGAGCTCCTCTGTGTCTGACACTCCTTATTGCTCGACTAGCACATGTTCCTGTCCTATCTTCAAGTTGGCTTAGAGGAGGATGAGAACACCCTGGGGCAATTTCTGCTCTCAATATTTTGGCCTCTAAAAGCCCATTCTTCAGATGGTAGGATTTGGCAACTGAGGACGTCAATTAAAAATGCTTTTGTGTCTTTTCCTATGCAATATCATGAATGAGCAGGACAGCCAGTAAGGCAGTGCAGTCTTAAGCACTGTTATTACACAGCTTTAAATCTTCTCTTCAAATTTTTACCTCTTGTTATCTTGCCCACCCAGCACAGGAATATGGAAAAAAAAAAGATACATGAAGTTGAACTGAGGTAAAAAAAATAATCAAATAGCACTATTCCTTCTGCAAAATAAAATAAAATTACTGTTGCTAAAGGAACATTTTCCCAGGTTATCTTTATGCCCATACTTTTGAAATTACGTTAACAACTTCTACGCTTGGGAACAACAGAAGAACAGGTTATGTTTACCTGCATCTATTCAAGAAATAGGGACAAATGGTTCTGAATGCTGTTGTGCAAACATAACTTGATATTCCCTGCCTTGCAATGCTCTGCATGAACAGAGGCCTCTCTCCAGGTACTCAGGGTCCCCTATGGGACTGTCTCTAGCCATCCAAAAGGTATGCCCACGGCAGGATCCTGCAACCCACCCTAAAGCAATACCTTTTTTTAACCACAAAACAGTAGGAAGACAGTAAGTGTGACATAAGATGTTGACAGCAGCTATACCTAAACTTAAGGTATGGATACACAATCAAGTCACTATGGGGTAAGCCAAGGTGTGAATTTAACAGATCAGCTACTTACTAGAAGCTGGCCATAGGTATACTCTTTCCTACCACACAGTATACAAGGTTTATTCCTTTTCACCTATGAGTGAAATCTCTTTCACATGTACTAGGAAAAGAACTTGAAATAGCTACTGCTTAACAGCTGGCCTACTGAAAATGTACACATTGGCTTTCTCATGGCACCTTGTTTACATATGCATACTGTATTCTCAGAGTTAGGAAATCACATCTGTAGGCTATATATGAAAATAATATGATGCCCAGAAGGTATCTACCAAGGGATCCATGTGCTGTTCCTTCTTCAGCGAAGGAAGAACTCACTCCAATAGCCAATATACTGTTCCTGGGACTACTTTGGGCTTAAAACACTACAACTCACCAGACACAAAACAAGAAAGCCAATATGGCTTTTAAAGAGCATGTACAAAGAGAGATAATTATTGCTATATGCTTGGGATAGGCTCAGCGATTATTGTGATGGCAGTTAATACACTGCACAGAGAAACAGATGAAGTATTTTAAAACTCCCATTCTCCAGCAACTTACTTTTTAATGACTCACAAAAAGGTTTTCAGTTCACTTTGCTTTCAGTTACAGAAAGTAAGTTTCGTTAGATAAATACCTCGAAAAAGTATACTGACATCATTAATTTATTTCCTGACAATGTGTATTTATTTTCTATGCAGAGGCTCTGATTTTGTCAGGTGCCACAATGCTCAAAAGGGAAAAAAAAGGAATGAGTCATGACATCCCGGAAGATAACACAGGTAGTTTTTAAACTATCAGGGAAAACGATGGTTTCCGAGCTGCTACAGTTTTAGAAAACATCCTAAATAAACTGCAAAAGGAAAACATTAATTTCAAAATCTCAGGTTGTTCAATGACTTGTTGAAATAAAACAGGAAAGTTGGAGATAACTTTAGAGTAAGGACAGGAGATGAATAAACTACCTTGTAAGATTGCATGCAGAGATAGAGCCGAGTAACTCTAATGAGAGTTGACATGTTAGAGGGTTAAAGGGACATTAAACCCTGTAGGTCTCATTTTTTGAATCCTTGAAAGCAATGAAGTTTGATTGGAAAAGTCATGTTGATTTTGTTTATTCTATTTCTGCTATGTTTCCCCCCCCCTTTGAATTACACTTTTGACATTAAAATACACTACATGCTTCTCGTTGCTGTCAAATCAGATTTCAAGCCTAAGCTATACATTCTGCCCACATTAAATAAGCTGTATAGATTCACATATAAGGACTGTTTCTTCAGCAAGAAATAATAAATGTCGAACTCATAACTCTGAGCTTTTGTTTTTCCCTTTTAAAGGCAAAGTGCATACTTGAAGACAGCACAATAGTTCCAGGCAGAAAATGAGTAAATGCGCATTCATCAGCATTGTATATAAAGAGTATGTAGTACATGAAAAAGCAGTGAGAGGAGAACAGCTATAAATGAAGGTTAAAACCAGCATACAGGTTTATCACTACAATAAGATAATTTTTTAATTATCTAGAAGTACTTAAAATAAGTGCTACAGTTCCTTAGTTCTAACAAGACCAACTTTACATACACATTTTCAAATATGCAAGCAACAGTTATGGCAGAACTCTTTCACCTATCACTGAATTACATCCAGCTCTGGACTGCGATGTAACTAAAACAATTTTGCAGAGGAACTAGAGAAAAGATATATAGCAAGAAACTGAATATGCACTGCATTGCTTAGAAAGGCAGAAGGCAAGCTGGAGCAGTTACAGCCAGGTCTATTTCTCTCCATACCACAGTCCCTTCAAACAGTACAGTATCTCTGTAAGACAGTCCTGCATGTCAAGCTGAAGTCACTCTTACCTGCAAATCCTACTTAAAAATAGTCAATCAGTGCAGATGATGCTGTACCAGGCTGTTTGTTGTTGGTTGTTGTTTTTTTTTAAGATACATTCAATGTTTTAAAGGTACATTAAAAGAAGACACAAGAGACACTCAAGCCCCTCGAGTTAACCCGAAGGAAAAGCAGAAGGATTTCTAGGCATTTCAAGTTCCATCTGAAGCCCTTACACATGATAAGATTCTTACTGAAATGCTGTGTTGCCAATCAGTTGTCAGAAAGCTATCTTATGCAGCACAAATGAGTAACAACTGAATCCACAATGAAATAATTTCAATGTAGGAAATAGATCCTATAGATCACAGAGCTGAAATTAAAATCTAGAAGTTGTTAAGTTTTTGTGTGAGTAATAGCTTTATAAAGAATGTCTGTATATTTCAGGAGTTAAATTCTGCAGTAATACAAAGAGATGGATATTAAACTTTCATAACTGTCTTCCGGCAGTCCTCAATCATTCCATACCCTGCTTATGAACTCTTTAACCGAAATGTCAAAAGCTGTCATCACACTGTCAGCAGAATTGTGAATCACTGAATCACAGAATGGTTAGATTTGAAAGGGACCTTAACAATCACCTAGTTCTAACCCCCCTGCCATGGGCAGGGACACCTTCCACTAGAGCAGGTTGCTCAGGGCCCTTTCCAACCTGGCCTGGAACCCTGCCAGGGATGAGGCAGCCACTGCTTCTCTGAGCAACCTGTGACAGTGTCTCACCACCCTCACAGTGAAGAATTTTTCCCCTATATCTAATCTAAATCTACCCTCTTTCAGTTTAAAGCCATTGCCCCTTATCCTGTCACTAAAATAGATGCTAAAATGAAAGATAAAATAAAAAATATGCTAAAAGTTTGAAATAGCTTAGTGTTTTCTTGCAGTTCAACTGTACTTGTTTGTGGTCACCTAGTCTTAAAACCTTCCCTCCTTTCACTTGGGACTGGGTACCAGGCAGGCAGACCCAGCGGGTGTTCTGCTCGTTTCACCTGTTCCCCATATATTTTTTTAATCCTCATATAATCCATCAGTCACAGAATACTCTTTGTCCCTCCTTCAACAACCTTCACATACCCATCAGCTTCCCTCTTCCTGCCCACCAGGACTCTCTCTATGCCTTCCCCATCAAATCCCTTACTAAAATTCACATTTTCCATGAAACTATTGCACTTTCTTCTTAGTGATATCCCTCAGCATCCCTTTCTCTTTTGTTTCCTAAATGACTTTGTTCACCAGAACCACTTTCCTCTTCACCCTTCCCCTCAAACACCATCAAAACATAAACTAAACTAAACTAAAAGAGACTCAGTCACACAACCTCATCTCTGGAAGTCCCAAAATCACTGTTTAGTGCTGAAAACCTACTCAAATTTCTACAACTTCGTACCCTATCAGATTTTAACAGCCCAGCTCTAAGCTCTTGAGCACCCCCTAACACATATCTTTTTATTTGCACAGCTGTTTAACTCTTAAAAGAGCAGGGGTGAGGTGCAATATCAGCGCATGATGCAAACATACAAGGCAGGTATTAAGCAGAGATGATATCCCGCTTTATTGCATGCTTTTCAAGATCTGAACAAAATCAGTCCCGTCATACGTATTAAAAATAGGAATATATTAAATTAAGCAGATGCATTAAATAGCTTTTTATTTTCCAGTGAATTCTGATTAATTAAGAAAGACCAGATAACTTAATCACAATATGACTTGGGTTGGAAGGGACCTTAAAGATCATTTAGTGCCAACCCCCGCTGCCATGGGCAGGGACACCTTCAGTGCTGGACTCAAGTAACTATTTGACATATCTGAGAGGAAAATACTGAGAATAAGGTTGATGGTTTTGCTTGAGATCTGTGTATTGCTTTTTTCTTTAGAACACCCCCCACCCCAATCCTTACAGGAAGCACTTCACTGCTTCGGGTTTACACTGTAATTTGTTGTGTTTCCACCCAGTACATCATAACTTTACATATGACACCTTTTCAACGCGGAAACGACTCCTACTCTCATTTTTAAAAAGACTGAGAAAGGTATCTACTCATCTAACAGACGGGTGAACAAAAGGACTAACAGCACACCACCGTGCTGCCAAATAAACAAAAACTATGAGCAACTCCCTCAAACACGCGGAGCTCTTGTTTTAAATGAAGAATTTGCCTTGCAGCTCTTTTAGCCATAAAATCTGGCAGCGGGCAAGAGAAGGGGGAGGAAAGGTAAGGAAAGCACTGAAGTAGGTCATTTCAAACCAGCAGCTGGCAAGCCCAGGGGAGGGAA